>NW_011888829.1:7545317-7546995 GCF_000151845.1 Pteropus vampyrus
ACAGGGTACCCAGCTGTAATGTCACATGCTTTTTTCCCAGCAGCATTTTTGCCCAGGCTTTAAGACTCATTTAGTTTAAAACTTCCATGTTGCGATTTAGTAACAGAAGGCTCAGGAAAGAGAAGTGAATGGTTGACGTGGTGTCCCAACAAGGCAAGCTTTTGTTTTCCCTGAGGGACCATGTGACCTTTTAGTCCAAAATACATTAAGCCTCTGTGGCCTCAAATGTGGTCTTTTTCCCCAAAATTCTAAGGATTGAGAACCTGTCCCTTGCCAAATTACCCTCTGGGATCATGGTTCCTCTAAGCCCACTCCAAAACCCAACCAAAGCTCTCGATTAAAAGTCAGCCTGGAGAAACATTCAAGGCAATTGAATGATGGACTGCTTCGATCAGAGGAAGCAGAACAGGCCAAGCTCAGGGCTCTCAAAGGCAACTATATCACACTTCCCTGAAATGCAAACCCCACCCCCAGGGCACACCAGCCTCCAGGATTCGGTAGCATCAGTGCCCATCAAGGGCTGCTTGGTTTCCCTCTAACATCTGAAGGCTGTCAGCAGGGAGGGTGCCACCCATTAGTCCACCAGTGCGTGAGAATCAGATATACAATTGTAAATGCCCCGGGATCCATATAAAAACATAAACACTCTATGGGAAGGTGACAGCCCCAAGAATTTGGAACAAATAGAGATCTCGCTCTAAGAGACGTGGTAGTTGCTAACGGAGAAAACAGAGTTCTTTATCCCCTGGATGTTGTTATTAAGGAAACTAAGTCCTTCTATAAACTTCTTTTAAATATCTTGCCTCCTTCAAGTCCTTTGCTTCCTTTCCTCTCCGAAGGCCCTTGCCCTCTCTGACTGGGAGTTTATCAACAGCCTCCTAAGTACTCTAGAGACTACTTGACTTCCACATGCCAGCTAGGTGATCCATCTGAAATGAAAGTGGGTTTGAAACTCCATTTGCCTAGGGCAGAGGAATGTACACACTGGGGAACAGCAAGAAGGAAAATTAAGCTTCTATTTGTATTTATTTTTCTAAAAGCCAAATTAAAATAAATTAAGTTTTACTAATATAGAATATTCATTCTGACACTGGCACCCCTGCTCGGTCCAGGGGTAAAGCAAGCAGGGGTAAAGGAGGGCCCCACAACAAAAGAGTTGACAATGGCCTTTATTTTCAGCGTTTTTTATTGTATAATCCATCTAAGCTGCACTAAACTAGATCAATCATAATCCTTGACTCATATAATGTTTCATCACCAGTCAATACTCATTCACACATTTATCTTTTTTAACAATGCAATAAGCACCCATAAATCCACCACCTAGGAGGAGAGCTAAGACCTTGAAAATGAGTTCCACCTAGCTATGCAGCCATTCCCCATCCCATCCCCCTTCCGTCCCCACCTAAGACAGCCACCATCCTGAATCACAGGCCCATTGTTTCTTCATTTTAATATAGTATTAACTCGACCATATGCATTCGTTAAAAGTAAAGTTTTTTTAGTTGCTTTCACCATTATATTTTTTTTAAAAGGGGGGGATTGTGCTATATGTAACCTTCTGAATCTTTTATTCCCCCCTTAATATTACCTAGCTAAGATTCATCCATATTGTTTCATGTTACACAGGTTCATTCATTTTGACTGCTGCATAATATTCCTTTGTGTGGCTATACCA
>NW_011888829.1:7547045-7565824 GCF_000151845.1 Pteropus vampyrus
ATGTACACACTGGGGAACAGCAAGAAGGAAAATTAAGCTTCTATTTGTATTTATTTTTCTAAAAGCCAAATTAAAATAAATTAAGTTTTACTAATATAGAATATTCATTCTGACACTGGCACCCCTGCTCGGTCCAGGGGTAAAGCAAGCAGGGGTAAAGGAGGGCCCCACAACAAAAGAGTTGACAATGGCCTTTATTTTCAGCGTTTTTTATTGTATAATCCATCTAAGCTGCACTAAACTAGATCAATCATAATCCTTGACTCATATAATGTTTCATCACCAGTCAATACTCATTCACACATTTATCTTTTTTAACAATGCAATAAGCACCCATAAATCCACCACCTAGGAGGAGAGCTAAGACCTTGAAAATGAGTTCCACCTAGCTATGCAGCCATTCCCCATCCCATCCCCCTTCCGTCCCCACCTAAGACAGCCACCATCCTGAATCACAGGCCCATTGTTTCTTCATTTTAATATAGTATTAACTCGACCATATGCATTCGTTAAAAGTAAAGTTTTTTTAGTTGCTTTCACCATTATATTTTTTTTAAAAGGGGGGGATTGTGCTATATGTAACCTTCTGAATCTTTTATTCCCCCCTTAATATTACCTAGCTAAGATTCATCCATATTGTTTCATGTTACACAGGTTCATTCATTTTGACTGCTGCATAATATTCCTTTGTGTGGCTATACCACAGTTTATTCATCCACTCTCCTGTTCATGGGCATTTGTGTTGTTTTCATTGCTAGATAAAATTAAAATTTATTTTAAAATCTAAATGGAAATGCAAATATCCAAGAATAGCCAAGACAGTCTTGAACATACACAAATGCCTATTTTTTTCTCCAAAAGGGTTCACATACAAAATATAAAAAGGGTTCATATAAAAAAGTGTTGATGAGCATGTAGAGAAACTAGAACTCTCCAACCTGCTGGTGAGAGCACAGATTGGTACAACTGCTTCAGGACACTGGCATCATCTATCAAAGTGGGACAGATAGATACTCTATGACTCAGCACTCTCACTATTAGACAGAGAGCCAAAGGGAGTTTATACATACGTACACCAAAAGGCAGGTACGAGAATGTTTACAGAAACACAATTCATCATAGTCTAGTGCCAGTTATGGATGTAAACTCTGCCTCAGTGGCATCGGTACTTGACACACCCTTCAGCACCCTTACGACAATATGGAACAGAGACTGGAACTCGCCTCTCCCCAGACAGGTGTGTGACCAGGGTATTTCTGAGCACAGCGGGCTACAGAGAAGAATCCCTAACCCCCTTGTAAAAAAGCCTTTTTAAGAATATCGACGTGGGTCTCTAGTGCTAAATGTTCATTCAACATCAGTCTTTTCTTTAAATTTTTTTTTTAATTTGTTTTTTTGGGTTTTAGGTGCTCAACTTAAACTAGTCACAATCTTTGCTGATGACCCCACGCCAACATCGTTCCGGGCGTGCCTGCTTGTTCAGTCGTTCATTCGTTATCATGCATTCATTCATTTTTGTTCACCATTCAACTCCAAGTCTAGAAAAATATAAATAATATATCTGTGTGATCCTCACACAGCCTGGCCCCCTCGCTCACAACTCCACACCTCTGCCAGAGGTAACCATTACACTAAAGCATGTGCTTATCATTCCTTTGCTTTATTTTCCAGTTTTATCACCTATATTTTTATGCCTTATATGATTTTTCATTTTTATGTTGAAGCTTAGATAACAGGTATTGTACTGTACAGAGCTTTCAAGGGCTTGCTTTTTTCTGCTCATTATGTGTTACTAAGATTCACCCATGTTGTCACGTGCAGCTCATTCATTTTCACTGCTGCAAAATGCTGAATTTTGTAAAGACATCACAGTTTCTTTATCCTTTCTTCATTCTGTGGGGTTTGGAGTTGTTTCAAAACAGTGTTGCTACGAACACCTTTATTCATGTCCTAATACCCATCATTTCTCACAGCTATTGTTAAGACTAAGTTACATCTCTGGACACGTATTTCTGGAAAGGTGATAATAATAATAATGTGACAGCGATAGCTGACATTTGTCTGATGTGTTACCTGTTACAAAGCACTTTTATCAACACGATCTAATTTGACAACTCTAGGCACAGGCTGGCCCATCACAGGGTTGGGAAGTGGCCAAATCCATGGCCTCTGGATCTTGTTCAGTGCATTATTCTGATCCACGTTAGGGTCTCAGGACTTAATTATCATTTCTGTCATTGTAAAGACTCGTTTCATTGCAATACGCCATTAAAAATGGGTGGGACATTTTATGTCAGTGGGCATCTGAGGACACTGAGACATATACAGAGGGTATCGGAAAGTAGCCAGGCCTGGTATTACCCAAAGTTTCTTTTCCCCTTCCCCAGCCAACGGCTACAGGCTCCAGGGCCTGTGGGAGGCCCTGGGCGGCCTAGAAGTTAGATTTCTCCACCCCTCGGGCACCTTTTCTCCCAGGACAAGAGTAAGCTGCCCTTGATCCTTTCCTCTGACTGCCTCTCCGGTTCCCCCATTGCCTCCTCTCCTGGGAGGCCAGGCTTGGTGGCAAAATGCCAGCCCTCCTCTGCTCTCCATCCCCATCACTGAATAATGAATCCCAGCTAAGTGATGGGCTGGTGCCAGCGAACTCCTAGATAATCTTCCCCCTGGAGCTTGGATCAATAACACTTAGCTGCTCCTTTTCAGTGTGGAAGGCAGGCAGCAGGAAACCCAGCCTGGGCCTTTCCCTCAGGGAGATGCTGCTCTGATGACCCCAAGCCTACCCTCACGGGCTCTCGCTGATCCCCGACTCCCCACAGGGTGTGGGCGCAGAGTGAAGCACTGTGTCCTCAAACATCTGATCAGCACTCCGTCCTCAGCCCAAGTCCCATTACAGTGGGACGGTTCAGCTCCATCTCCAGGAAAAGACTCTCATCCTGGGAGCTCTGGCTTGGGCACTCCTAGCAGCTAAGGGAGAAAAGTGTTCTGCATCTGTTGGGAGCCATCAGCTGTCTCTTAGCCTTGAGCTGTTGTGTTTGAGATTAGGGTGGAAGAGAGGAGAAGAGGAAGCATTTGCACACTGACAGTCAATTCAACCCACTTGGTTGTGCACTGTCTAGTCTAGGCACTCAGGTCCAGCCTAGTTCTGAGAATCACACCCTTTTGTCCTTAAAAGGTCATGTTCCAGAGTTGAAGGAACCACGACAGCCAACACTCAACAAAGCCCTTGGCTCATAACTGAGTCCTCACATCCCCCGCGAGGTGTATACTATCATCTCCACTCCAGAGATCGGGAAACGGAAGCACAGAGAGGTTAAGTGACTTGCCGGGGGTCACAAGGTAGCAGGCGATGGAGCCAGAGAATGAACACAGTCTAGTTCCAGAGGGCGTCTGGACCACTATACCAAACCGTCTTCCATGACACTCCACCCCCTGGGCAGGAACGGTGGTTCTGGAGGCAGGCAGGTGTTCCTGACCGAACCCAGCAACTATTTATGAATGAACGTGATGGGCACGTTTCTCAGTCTCTTCATTTCTCTGAGTCTCCCCTTCCTTATGTGGAAAAATAGAGGTAATTATTATCTCAAAGGGCTGTTGTAAAAATAAAAATGAAATGAAGTACAGAGAAGTGTTCAACAGGTCGAATTTTCCTAATTGAGGGGCTGGAGTCCCTTAACCCTCCCTGCAGGCCTTCCGATCTGGGACACCAAAGCCCCAGCCATATCTGAGGTCCTGGTATCGCCTCCCTGGCTTGGTATCACAGCTCTCTGTCTCTGGTCATTGTTTCCAGGTTCTTCCTGATCCTCCCCAGCCCTCTTCAAGAGTGAGGCTTTAGCCACTGCTCTCCTCTGGCCCTGCTGGCCCCTGCTACCCTGCCAATCTC
This sequence comes from Pteropus vampyrus, assembly GCF_000151845.1. Taxonomy (NCBI): domain Eukaryota; kingdom Metazoa; phylum Chordata; class Mammalia; order Chiroptera; family Pteropodidae; genus Pteropus; species Pteropus vampyrus. The sequence goes on from NW_011888829.1 coordinate 7,550,926, forward strand.
CTTGTTACAGCCCACACCTGCCTGTGTAGACTTCTGAGGCCACTGTCCTTAGCTCGTGTCCTTTTCAAGGAAGGCTTGGTCACATCGCCTGGGACGCACCACTCTGCTGCTGCACAGCTTAGATCTCTTCAAAATGGCACCCCCACCCCCCACCCCAAATTAAACATCTCAGTCACAGCAGACCTGGTGCATTCGTTACATAATGCTGCGTAACAAATCATCTCAAACCTAATAACTACCTTTTTTAAGACTCTCTCTCCAAATAGAGTCACATTCTGAGGTCCTGGCAGTTAGGACTTCAACATATGAATTGGAGGGAGAAGACACAACTGAGCCCATAATAAGTCTCCTTGTAAGATGGCAGCTGGCTCCGCAGAATGAGTGATCCCAGAGACCAAGCTGAAAGCTGCAATGTCTTCTATGGCCTAGTTTCAGGAGCCACGCGACATCACTCTGTATGCTCCTACTGGTCACACGGGTCAGCCCTGGTCAGTGTGGGAGGGTGCTACAGAAAGACATGACTTCTAGGAGGCCAGGACCTGTGGGGCCAGCGTGGAGGGTAGCCACCACAGCCGCGCAAGTGAAGGCTTGGTCCCATGCGAAGCACACGGCAGAGGAGGAGAAGCCATGCATGAGAACCCCTCTGATGGAGAACGCGGAAGGCACAGGTCACTCTGTCCGAAGGCTCCTCACTCTCAACAGTCAGGAGGGCAGTTCAAGAGGAGGAACACAGAGAAGAGTCCTCTTGAGGACTAAAGGTTTCATCCTCTCTATAGAAACCTGGAGTTAACATTCCAGTTGTCAAGAGAGGTTCAACTCTGGTCCCTGGTTTGTCCCTTCTGCTTTGTTTCGGGCAGCATCATCCTCGTCTCAGGGCGAAGTGGACACTGCCAAGTGGACACAGATGAATAAGATAGGTGCTGTTCGCAAAGAGCTTGTAATGTAGCACATGACATAGAACAAGTGACAAAATAAAAACTCACAAGTGTGACCGCGGTTGTTCATTCCCAGAGCACACTGAACTACCTCATGGCCAAGGGGGGAGGTGCCACTCCTTTGTCCTGGGTAGATGTGACTTAAAGATGTAACTTAAAGACAAGCTAAAAGCAGAATTGTGAGTTATTCCTTCTCTCTTATCCTATTATTCTGCAGACAACCAGAATCCCTGCCACCTAACATCTGCTACTGTTGACCACTGAAGATCTGTGTCTGGAACCCTGGATGATTGGAAGTTCATTTACCTCACTGGGTGTGTGTCCATGAAGATATGGAATATGCTTGAGACTGAGTCCCAGCACAACTGTGACTTAGAAGGGGCTGTTCAGCTCAGATGACTACCGGCCTTCTCCGAGTAGATGCGGGCTTATTACTGACCTCGTTCTGGAGTCATAAAACACAGTTCTCAAGCCTGACTTGGAGTCAGTCCTCCACAGGGCTGCCAGCCTTCCCCTCCCTTCCCCTCCTCCCTCACTGTGTATTCCCAGGGCTTCGCACCAAAAGGGCCAATCTTCCCCCATCCCATTCCCCATCACCTAAAACCAAGCTAAAACTCACCTGGCCCAGACCTCAGGAGATAAGAGCTCATCCTGTGATGGGGCCTTCCCTTCCTTAGAATCTCTGGGCCTGATTTAAAATCACCCCCACCCCCACCCCACCCCCACACACACACATACCCCACTCCTACTAGAGAAGGCAAGGATTCCTCCAGCCCCAGCTGGCCACATCTTTCATTCCTCTCATCCATCATCTGGACAGGTGGGCCCTAGAGAGACGCCACAAGCAGGACAGGGGTAATTAGGATCCATTAAGGAGATGAGGCTGGGCTACAGCAGGGACCATTCATTCCCCAGCCCTTTCTATCTAAATGGGGCCGTCAGCCATGCTGAGTCTGCTTCCTAACTTGCTCTCCCTGCCTCCCACTCATGAGCTCCTGGGGAGGCTAAGGCAGCAGTGGGAAAAATGAACATCTTGAGGACAGAGAGGCCTGGAATTGAGTAAAGGGACCACAGGCCACATTCCAGCAGAGGAGGCAGGGAGCAGAGAAGGGGAAACAGGACCCCCCAACAGGATCCCAAGTAAGGGCTTGTCCCTGAGCCAAGGCCTCAGCTAATGAACCCAAACTTTGCAATCAAGCCTGCTTTGGGTGGCCTCCCCATGTGGCCCATCCAGGGCCAGGCTTTGCAGCAGCAGAGAAGGTGGCGCCCTAGGTGCCTGGGTAGCTCTCGTGGCACTGTCTCCAGAAGGCCCTGCCAGAAAGCAATGTGCTTCTCAGGAGAGGGTTACAAATTAACCTCACAGCAGTCTCATCAAGCACCTTCCTCCTGATTAATTTGTCAGACTGGCTGCCTCCCTGAGAGAACAGGAAAGCTCAAAGCCAGACTTTGATTTCTTTTTCTATTTGGATCCGATCAGAAAAAAATAGAGGGAGGGGCGGGCAATGGCAGATGGTGATGGGGGAAGCACAGACGAAGGGGTAAAATGTGAGAAGCGCCCACTGGAGGGGAATCGTGGTCCATGTTCCCCTTTCTCCTGGAGCCAAGACTGACTCGGCTAGAGAAAGAACAGGAGCAGTTAGTCATTCCAGGATATTTGGCCAGTCCTGGAGAGGACCTGTGGCCACACGTGCTCACTCACACCCTCTGTGTATTAGGTCATGACTGAAGAGGGGGTCTCCCAATCTTCAATCAGCATCAATCACCGGAAGCCCTCAGAACCCCCAGCAACAGACTGGTTGTCCTGCCCTGGCAGCCCCTCCCTCTGGGGCAGTGAAGATGGACAGGAGAGCATCTGCAGTCCAGGTGTGCAGAAGAGCTCAGAACAATGATTTCTGAATTGCAGTAGGGTATTACGCCATCCATGAGTAGCTTCCTCCTCGAGGGGCTGGTAGCAACGTTTATCTCCATATTCCCACCAGAAGACAGGTTCAGAGATGCTGAGTGTCATGCTCAATGTCACACGGCTAGTAAGGAGCAGAATCCTGACCAAACCAACCCCTATTTTCAGCAGAAAACCCAGTACTTTAATACATGAGACCTGTTCATATCAACTAAGAAACAGCCAAGTCATCCATACCTTCATAACCCAGTCCCTCCTTATAACTTTAAACTCTTCACTCATTCATTCACTAATTCAGAAAATATTTCAAAGTTGATAAGAAATTAACTCTATGATCTTGACACCTACATGCCACACCCTTGATGACAGTGCTCACCCAGTAGTGGAACAGCTCACCAGCTAAGCCCTAATTTAAGTCAGACCATGGAGAGCCATGACCGTGGAGTTGCTGAGGTGACATATGGTTGGTCAGGGCCCCAGAGCCACACATTTTGTGGCTTGAACTCCTCAAGAAGAGGCCAGAAACAAAAATTTTCCCCTCTGATCGTTTAATTGAAACCTGAATCCCTTACATAAAAAAGCAGAAAGATGTATTTTAAATGCAATTCATTGTTTTTGATGTAGGCACTAATGTTATCTCAGATGTGTTTGTTGAGTGTGTGACAGTTTGGTTGTTTGTGACACCGAGTTCCACAATGTCTGGCTAGGTCATAACTGAAAGAAGCTAGCGAACATCGTGGTTCAGGACCAAGGACAGCAACTTGGGACGGCTCCACCTGCTACAGACACCCTGAATCCTGCTGCCCAGGAGCCTCTGGAAAGCACTTCTCAGCTTCTTCTTTCCCAAGGCCCTTACAGAGCAGAACTGGCTTAAGCCTTGGATGTTTTTGTCTGGCTGAGCCTCCTGCTGGATCCAAGCTATCTTTGCCTTTCTCTGCTTGTTTTAGTCAAGGTAGCTTAGCTGTTAAGCCCACATGAGACCAGGAGAAGGGAGAGGCTGATTACTGACATGCTGAGAAAAAAAATTAATTAATTAAATAAAATAATCGTACTGAGGCTTGATATTAAGTATAAGGGGGACTAACAATTCAGACAGGCAGAAACTTCTGAGTCTACCGCAAGGCTCCCGAAGGCAGAACTGCAGTGAGTAGTCACACATGCACATAACAGCTTTCTTGTTTTCTTTCTGCTTTTGTTGTTCCAACTAATTGTGTTTAAGCACCCTGTTATTTCTTTTCTCCTCTGAGAAGAACCAGCCCCAGCGATCTGTACAATGCTGTCGTATATTTATACATTTGAGAATTTAAAAGGAGACAAAGCTCTTGATCAAGACAGCACCAGGAGCCTCTCCTGCCCCTTTGGGAAGTGGCTTGTGGGGGCTTTTCTCCAGGTCTGGCTTCCCAGGCATGGCACCTTTGCAGGTGTCCATGCTTAGAAAGGGCCCCGTGGTCAGAAAGGCCCTATGCTTGCTTTAACATTTTGTGGTCATTGTCTAGGATTTGTCAATAATTTTTTAAAAAGGGGAGCCACATTTTTCATTTAGCACATGGCCATGCAAATCAGGTCTGCTTCGCTCTCTGAGTCAGGCTTGGCCAGGATATGGCCTGACTTCAATGGTAAAGTGGATATCATGTGACAAAGGCCCCCAAGAGCCAACCTATCACACCATCTCTGCCTCCTCCTCCTCCAGTCTTCACATAGCTCCCCCTAGCACCCTCTAGAGCCATGACGCATAGAATAGGGGACAAATTCTATTAGCCAGGACACAATCTGATGCCAAACTTCCTGAGCTCGGCTGACAACCTAGCATGGCTCATTCATAAAAAGACACAACAAAGAGAAGTATAAAGATTTTTGTCTAGATAGGGCTCTTAATAGTTGAGGCCACTTCCATTATGCAGAAGCCCTGAGTGAGTAGAGAGTGATTTCCTTGGCCCTGGGATCTCTAATGGTCCCATTAAAGAAGCATGGGTCTCCCCTACTACCTATGCTGCTCTTTCCCGCTTGCTCCACTGCTCCAGATAAATGCTATTAGACTGTTTCTACAAGAAGCATGACTAGACCAGCCCAGGCCATCCGAGGCACTGGGGATCCAAGCGTAAACACAGAGAATCAGTCTATACTTTCATGGATCTTATGGTCTCATCACAAATGAGAACCAAATGCCACACACATCACATGCACACTCATGCAGAAAGGACTACTCCTGCCTTAGAGCCAGTTGTTAGTCCACCTGGAATGTCTGGTCCTCTCTCTGCTAGCTCATGCCTAGCTATTGATAAGAAATTCAAACAGAAACCTAGAGTCTGTGTTCCCCTGTACTCTCATTACTGTGCCTGATGTAGCAGGTACTGTCTGCTGCCCATGTGAATCCACTGCCCTCTTCTTCACGGCCAGTGGATCCCAATTTTGTTTCCACATTTACTCTTTACCCTGGGGCTACTTTCTTGGGAAAGGTGACCTTATCTCTATCTTCCTTCCTTCTTCCCCAGGAAGGTGAGGCATACGTCTTGATTGGTCTATGATGATCCTATTCTTCTTCCATCATTGGGTTAAGAAGAGTCATGTGACCTAATCTTGTCCAATGAGATATGAGAGGAATGATGGGGTGGCCTCTAAAAAACTGATGTTCAATTGATAAAGAGAGACTCCTAGGAGTAAATGATCCCTTTTCTTCAGTTAGATCATGTCACATCTCCATGAGATTCCTAAAACTATGGCAGCTATCTTGTAACCATGGGAAACAAGACCAACGTGTTGAGGATGACAGCAAACCATGATGGAGAAAAACTGAATCCTTGATTACGTGGCTGAGTAGATACTAATCAACCTGGAACCACCCTATCTACTTATAGGATTCTTTCTATGAGACTTAAAATGTTTTCTTTAACACATTTGTATTTTGGTTTTTTTGTTTTTTATAGCTGAACACATCCTAAATGATAAACAGGGTTTTGCCTACAACAGGTATGCCTTACAGGTTTTCTCTGACTAAATGCTGGGCATAGGGCAGACATGCAGGCAGACGCCTTTAGAAGTGAGTTAACTGGTGGCTTGTAAGGAATGTGAGTGGCCTAACAGAAGAATATTGGCTTCTTGATGTTTCTAAGGTCCAGTTTGCATTTTGTCCCTGACTATGACTTTGATGAGATGGAATACAAAAAAACTAAAGCATTAAGGAGAAAAGTCTTGACCTTGTTTGCATCGTAAACTAAAGAAACCTAATCTAGACTGCCTATTTGGAACTGGTCCCAAATAAAACTGGGACAGAATAGAAGTTTGTCTTTGGTACACCAAGATTCTTCTGTATATACATGTTCAACTTTTTCATGACAAGTTCATCCCAGGTAATTATTCTCTGCCCCATTTTCTATATACCCTATTTTATGCTAAATAAAAAGACTACCCATAAATAGGAATATTTGCATTTTAATTAAAGACAATTTATATAGCCAGAAGAATAAATCTCTAATGGTGGAGCTTCAGACCTTATCAACTCTAGATGGTATACTTTTAGACAATGATGTTCCTAAAATCCTGCTGTATCAGTAGCCACCAATTTCTCCTGCCTTATTCTGCTGTGACAGCTAAGCTTCTCTTAGCTGTCAATTCTTTGCCTGCTCTCCGCCCTAAGGCAGATTTTGGCTGACCCCAACAGCAGATATTTTTGTTTGCCCCAATTACAAAGGTCTGAGCTGGTGAAGGGAGAAGAGGGAGGGAAAGAAGGCCAGCAGGCATGGGACTGGTAGTGACCCATACGCTCTCTACCTCTCAGAAGCAGAAATAAACTACAACAAAAAATCACTTTGGTTAATGCAATGAAGTGGCCAGAACACTCTGGGTTGCCCCAAGCAGTGAAGAAAAGCGTATAGATAGGGCAGCCTTCTTTAGCATTTCTCTGGTTTGGGGAGAGAAGGAGGCCTTTGGCTGCAGTCTTATATCTTCTGCATTTCCATGGCTCACTCATGGCCATGCTGAGAAAGTCTAGCCTCAAAGACCTGGGAGAGGGGTTAACTGAAGGGGCATGATTGTTGCCAAGGAGACAAGAAAAGGGTGAGGAGAGGAACAGGCTCTTCCCAGCACTTTTAACCTTTCATAGTGGAAGGAAGGAGGGAAGAGAGGGAAAGGAGGGGAAGGGAAGGGAGGGGGTGGGGGGAAGGAAGGAGGAAAATCTCAGGCAAGAGGCATATCATACTTTCAGCCACCATCCAGTCAGGCTGCGAGCCTTTCTCCTGCCTTCTCCAGCTAAGTACAAGTCCGTGTGTAGAAGCTTTTCCTGGAAAAATGTCTGCCCAGTTCATCTCAGTGGCCTTTCCCCAAAGTGGCATTCCGCTCTTCAGCCTGCATCTAGACTCAGTTCAGCTTGCGAAGTGCATTTTAAAGATGGAGAAACTGAAGCCTCAGGCAACGAGTCACGGGAGCAGAGGAGTCAGACCTACAGCAGGAGCCGGGCTGCCCAGCGGGCTGGCAGGACCACTGGGACCACTGTGTGACTTGCCCATCAGCAGCTTTGAGATACTGTGAAGCAGACAGAAGGAAAGGGCTTGGCAAGCAGGTGTCCCGATGCTAAGAGACCAGCCACCATCAGCAGCCACCTTGCCAACACACCGATGAGAAGAGGACAAGATAAAAACTGACCCCGTTCCAAGTGTCCTGCAGGGCCCTCTCTGCAGGTCGAAGGATTTCCCGCTGGAGAAGGTGCAGGGAGGAGAGAGCAGGTGGACTGTTTTCCTCTGCGGTGAGCTGGGCCACGCCGTGACTAACCCACCCGTGTGCTTCCCAGCACTCTGGGTTTCTTGCCTTGGAACTAAAGCTGCTGGGCCACCTCAGGGAGTCACAGTCTCCATTGTGGCTCCACTCAATCGATCCCCTTGGCTCGGTCCCTATAGTACCCATGAGGCCTCTGAGGACTGTGGGCTTCCTGTCCTCCCTAAATTAAGGTGCCTGGGGGTTCCCAGTCTCTAAGAAGCATCATTTGAGTGGAAAGGTCCTGGTTCACACACCTCTGATCCCCCAGCTTTCAAGAAGTGTCAGGGATGTTGGAGTAATGCCACATTCTCCAGTAGAATTTCTATGATGACGACTATGTTCCACATCTGTGCTATTCGGTACGCAGCCACTGGCCCCATAAGGCTACAGGTGGCTAGCGCGACTGAAGAACTAAATTTTTAACCTTGTTTAATTTTAATGAAATAAAATTTGAATTCAAAGAGTCATATGTGGCCTGTGGCTACCGTACTAGATAGAGTAGGAAAAGCGAGGGCCTCTCACAGCTAGTACCAGTGGACAACAAATAATAGTATCCACTATTACAACCCCCTCCCCACAACCACCTCCCCAAGTGGAAAACATTGAGGGAAGACAGGTCCTCGGGGAAAATCAGAAGTCCCTCCCCATTAAGTGCCCTTTTTTGCTAAGAGTTCAAACATCAGTGGGCTACACAAACTCAGAAATGGAGAAAGAAGCCCACACATATATGTCAACTCAGCAAGCAGGAAGAGTGGGCAAAGGGCTGTGCAGACATACTCGGCAGGTGTGCAGAACAGAGGGCCTAGAACCCCACCACTTTCCACTTAAGTCCTGCAGGAATTGGATGCTGTGAAAGAAGCCAAGGTAACATTTAAACACCAGTGTGTATAGATTTTGGGGTATATGGTGAATTGAAATCTTGCTTGTCTCTGTTTTGGGGGTCCTTGCTGTGGGGCCATCTCACAGATTGAAACTTCACTGTAACAAGATCCTTCTGGTTTTTCAAAGAGCCTGGGCTGGGATCCAAGTCAGACTTTTCATCTGTCACCCCACGTCAAGGTACAACGAAGTCCAAGCATATTCACGTGTGGGCAATTCCATGGTCAAGCGAGAGCAAATAGTTACCAGCTTCTCATTTGCAACTCAGAGCATCAATATGATTTCGAGAGATTGCTCCAGAAAGAAAGGCTGGGTATTTGGCAAATAATGAGCATGAGGCATGCATTCCAGGCAAACGGAGCTGAGAGAAGGTACCATAGTTGCCATCACAGGGAAGGGTCGGGGGAGCCAGACAGCATGACAGGACTCACATTCGCTGACCCTGAACCTGGGCTTTGTCTTGCGTTTCTCACCTTAAGATGACAATGAACCATCTACTCACACTTCCCAGAGAGAAACTTGCCAGGCGTCATCTCAGACGCCTCCCAGACACTTCCTTTTCTCTCACTCCGGCATCAAACCGGTCACCAGGCCCTGCTGGATCTGCCCCAGAAATGTCCCCAAATCCCCACTCACTCCAGCCTCACTACCCCCATGGGAACCCGGGCCATTTCTCACCCGGGACCTCGCCTGTGTCTGATCACCACCTCTCCTCAGTCTGCCCATCCCCCACTCACTTGCCAGAGGAGCCAAACCAAACATCAAACCACGTAGTGCCTATCGCTCGCTTGCTAAACTAAGGTTCCATTTAGGCTAAAGGACAATGTCAACACTCCCCGTGTGGCATCAAGGCCTCTAGGATGCTGGCCGTGGTTTCTCTCCATCCTCACCTCAAACCAATCTGCCCGCATGGACCCCATCACACCAGCCTACGTACCCATGCTTGCATACGCCATTCCCTCTGCATACATGCTCTTTTCTTCCCAACAAATTCCTCTTCATCTTTCAATAACCAGCTCCACCTTCCCCTCCTCTGCGAAGCATTTTCGGTTGCAGATAGAATTGGATGCTCTCTCTTCTATACTGCTATAAACCTCAAGTGAAGAGTGTGTTTATTTGTTCTAAGGTCTGTCTTTCCTTTAGACTGAGAGCTCTGAGCTCCTCAATGCCTACGACTATGGTTTCTTAGTCATTTCTATTTCCCTCTTCCCCTGAGGTGCTTGGGATATAATGAGTTCTTGATGAATGGATGAATGAATCGATGAATCAATGAATCAATGAATCAATGATTCAATGAATCAATGATTCACTGAATCAATGAATGAAAAGTGGCTTCATCAGACTAAAACCACAGGTCTGGACCTGTGCTTCTCAAGCCTTTAGGTCCACATAAATGACCTGGGGATCGTATTAAAATGCGCATTCTGACTCTGGGTCTGGGTGGGGCCTGAGAGTCTGCATTTCTATCAAACTTCAAGGTGATGTTGATGCTGCTGGGTGGTGGCACACAGTGAGACAGAGCACTCTTGTAGGTGGGAAAAAAACAAACAAACAAAAAGCTTGCCCATTGATCAGCCATATAGCAGGACACATTTCAGCTATTTAAAATTATGTGCCATGTAACGATGTGGAAGCATGCTAAGTAAACAGATGTAGAAAAGATGTAGAAAAGAATTCCGTGTTGTTCAAACATAACTAGACACATAAAATAATAGAATCTATCAGATAGATGAGAGAGAGGGAGGGAAAAAGGAAGGGAAGGAAGGAGGGAGGGAGGAAGAGGAGAAAGGGGAGAAAGTGTTGATAGTGGTTATCTCTGGGGGCGCAATTGCAAGCATTTAATTTTTTCTTCACCAGTATTTGAATTTTCCCATTTTGTACAACAATTGTGCATTCTTTTGTAATATGAAAGTTATTTTTATCTTTAAACGAACTGTCTCATTTGCTTAAGAATACATTTGCTCATTCACTGCACTCCCTCAACACAAAGTGGCAGCTCCAGCTGGGGGTCCCTGGGTCCCCCATTGGGGGCTGGTCCTTAGCCCTTTGAGTAGGGACATTCTGAGGTCAGGCAATGGCTGTGAGCAGCCCCAGCCCAGGTGGCTGCCAGCTCCCCAAAAAGATGTCCCGAGCCTCCTGGACCATGTGAGTCATCCATCCCTGCCACTGACTATACAGCTTGTGGGGTACCAGGGACAAAACAAGAGGTGGCCCTGGGCCCTGGGATGACGCCAAACACTGTAGCTAAAATAAACGTGTGGGTTTACAGAGGGAACAGAGCCTGTTCGCATCCCTGCCTGACAGGCCCGTTAGATTTGCATTCCTGTCATGTTCTCTGGCTTCTCCCCAGGGCTCTTTCATTCCGCACCACATTGTTTCACCCTCTCCCCATTAAATAGTTTATTTTAAGTCCCTAAGATATTGTCCTTAATAAGTCCTTCCTTCTTATACCACAGGGACGCAGATCCCCCTGATTATCTTAGTTTTTCAAATGGGAGAACAGGCAGAGCAGAGTAAGAACTCGGGAAGAGTAAGGACCCTAAAGCTGGGAGATCTGTTTTCTGGAAGAAAACCCTCTGATCTTATATCTCTCCATGCCTTTCTCCTATTCTTTTGGGAATAAGACCCAGCACTTGCTTTAAGGGTCTTGTTAACAGAGGTCTAAAGGAGGGGACTGTGCATCTAAGAGCAGATGGGCTCCCCTGCCCAGTCTAGCTCTGTGGACTCCATGGGTGCACAGAGCTGGATCCAGGGTGGCGATAAGTAAGGCCCATGGCCACAGGACCAGTATTTCAGGGAGGCCACGGTATGGTGCCGAATAGACTCAAAGCATCCAGTGGCTTGAAGAATAAGCAGCCTGTTTCTCTCTCACATAATAGTCCAGAGTGGGTTTTCAGGTTGAAGGCACAGCATGGCTCCACGTGGTCATTTAGGAACCAGGCCAGCTTCCATACCAGGCTTTCAAAGATTCCCTGGACTTTGTCATTCCCATCGGCCAGAGGGAGAAAGGGCATGCAGGAGCATGCTGGGAAGTTGTGACAGGCCAGGTCTGGAAAGGGCACTCAGCATTTCTGTTCATGTTCCATTACTAGACCCCGGTCTCAAATCTAACGGTGAGGGAGGGAAATTTTAGCTGTGTGCCCAGGCAGAAGAGGAGGCTGCATTTTGACAGACAGATCACAGTCACTGCCAAATTGCATTACCTCGAGTCAGATCCAAAGCTTTAAGTTCAAAATCACTGAGCAGCTACCACGTGCCAGGCACTGTAGCAGGCACTAGAGACTCAAAGATAAATAAGACACAGTCCCTGCCTTTACAGGGGGAAGTCCTCATACAGAGGAGGTCCTTACTGTAGAGAGTACCTGAGACCTACATCACAGGGTCTGCGGATGAGGAAACAGCCAATCCAGCCCCCCTTGTAGGATCAGCAGTTGCAACACAAATAGTAAGACAGGAATGATTTGTGCTCCACAGGCATGCAAACGGGGACTTGTGGAAATCTGCGAATGATGTATTCGGGCACGTATCTATGAGCAGAGTGCCCCAGACCAGATGTGTGTGTGTGTGTGTGTGTGTGTGTGTGTGTGTGTGTGAGAGAGAGAGAGAGAGAGAGAGAGAGAGAGAGAGAGAGAGAGAGAGCGAGAACACATGCAGATACATGTAGATACGCGTGTGAGAGAGAGAGGGATGATTAAAAAAAATTCAGGACTACTCAACATCTTCACCTAACATAGCACGCCCTCTCTATTCTGAAGTCTAAAGGGCTGGATTATCTTGATCTAGAAGTCTAAGTAGTTGCAAATGAACTTTATCTATCCCTTTAATCTTTTCTCTTATTCTTAGATTCGTACCCAGACTGACTCAGTTACAGCGTTTCATAAAATCCACTCCCATAATCCTCTAGCCCGGTATCTTAGCCTCTCGTCATCCCTCAATTCTCCTTCCAAATGGTGAGAAAAAGGCAGCTGCGACTGAGTGGGCCACGGTGACCAGCGATCCTGATGCAAGGAGAAATGTCCAGGTTCCCCAGGGAGCTGAAAGGAACACCTGTTCAGTGCTTTCTCAACGCGGGCCTGGCGGAGGGCTCACGGCCCATCCAGCACTGGTGTGGACCAAACCATTTCCCACAAAGCAGGCCAGCTGACAGTGCAGGGTGATTTTCTGTCCAGAAACAGAAGACACCAAGGTGTAGGAAAAATAGAAAAGTCAGTCCCAAACAGATGAAGGATACTGCACAGCTTAATAAAGTCAAAGTCAAGGAGAGCCGACACCCTCCTAGGAGGCTGGGATAATGAGTTTACGTGACAGGGGTGGCCTGCGGAGGGGGAGCCACGGGGTAGTTATAAGCTGGCGGGGGGGTCCAGGAGCTTTCAGTATTTTTAGGCAAAGAGCAAGGATCCAAGGCATTTGGTTCCAAGGTAAGAGTGGAACCCACTGAGAGACAAGATGAGCACTTCCCAAAGGCAGACCCCTCAGAGACATGCTAAGGCCACCTCTAGGTGACCCCACTCCATCCCCAGCGGAGCACCGTGTGGGCTCCAGCTTGCAAAATCTCAAGTGTTACCACTTTTTCTTTTGCAGAGGAAGACCCTGCCAGCCGTCCTTGCCAGCGTGCAGGCTTCCTCCTGCTTCCAGGGTGAGGGTTCAAGTGTAATGAGACAGGGACACAGCTACTCTTTGAGGCAGCCAGAGAGGGCCAACCTCGCCTTGAATCTGGTTGCTGTGGGCCGAGGGAAACCCAATCATATTAACTAGACAATAAAAGTAATCACGATGATTCTCCCTACCCGCACAGAACCGTTTAGCTAACAAGACCTTTTCATTTCTATTGTCAGCCCCACGTCCCTGGGTAGCTGGTCAAGGAAGAGAGGAAACTCCCCCTGCCCCATCCCTCGTCTGCCCAGATCAGAGCCACAAGGTCCGTCTGCTCCAGCAGAGGAAGACAGGCCATACAAGGTCCAGCCTGTTTCTACTACTGGCACTTGTGGCTTTTGGTTGGCTGTGCCGTCCCATTTGCAGGTGTGCAGCACGCTTCTGTGATGTCCCCTGCCCTGGGAGGAGGCACCCTCAGGGGTCTCTGAGGCTAGAGGGACCTCGGGGGACATCCAACAACTGCTCCTGCCTCTGGGAAGGACAGGCAGCTCCTGAGTCATTGCAGACAGATGGGCGCCTGTCCTATTTTTTCTGTTTTTTTTTTTTTTTTTTCAAAATATCCACAAGAAATGCCACCATCTGCTTAGATAGTCAAATGCGTCTGATGATCTGACAAGGCCAAACAGGAAACTGCAACAGCACCGTTTACCGCTGGGACCAGCAACCTGAGGAAATGAGGAGAATCTCCTCTGTCAGAGCAGCGCTTTGCAGTTTGCAAGGCGCTTTCCGGGGAGTTTCACAGTTGTCAAAGGAATTATCTTTTCTTAAAAAGCACTACTTTTTACATGTGGGCCCCGCCCTCAAGACTCCAGAGATGAGTAGGTCTGGAATGTGAGCCGGGCGTTTGTAGTTTTGAAAACACCACAGATGATTCTGATCACGGAGTCACAGAGGGAACCGAGGGCTCCTGGTCTGCCTCATCTCATCGCTTCCCTGAAAACAGAAAGACTTCGCTGAAAGAAAGATACAGGACGCGTACTGTTATTCTCAATTTGTAGATGAGGAGACTGAGGCTCGAGACACCTGAACGGCCTGTCCAGGCTAACATAGCCCAGTACAGATCTAAGAGCAGAATCTAGGTCTTCGGTCCACCGGTCTGAGCTCCCCCATCACACCACACTGCCCGTTAGACAGGGATCCAGAGGACACAGAAAGCTCCTCTTGCTCGAAAATGTACCTCCCAGGAGGGTGGAGCCTGTGAGTCACTCATGCCTTAATCTGACGTGTTCTTACAGTGTTTGGTCATGTCAAACTTCCACATCACCGAGGGGAAAGAAGGCAGATTGAAGAAATGGAGGTTATCTTCCCAAACCGTGAGCAGTCTCAAGGGAAGACCAGCCACGCCCATGAGCAGTATGTACACGCTGAAGCTGTTTAAGGCTGTTTCCAGACTTTTCTGATGATACAAATGACTTGAGACACTTACCCAAACTGCAGATTGTTTAGAAGTATTTTAAAGAAAAAAAAAAAACTGAGTCAGAATCTCCAGGAGAGGAGAAAAGAGAAACTACAGCTCTCTATTCTCAAGTGCTTTAGTGATTCTCGTGGTCAAAGAAGTTTTGGAGAAATTGTTCCACAGGGTTGTCCATGGGGCAGGGTGGTTGTTCAGGTGTGACAAGACCCCAACTCAGCATGTTTCCCACTACAGGTGTCCTTCAGGCCTCTCTGGGTGACAAGTTCCATTGAGAGCAGAGTTTCTCAACCTGGGTATCATTGACATTGGGGCCAGATAATTTTTTGTTGTGGGGGCCGTCCTGTGCACCGTAGAATGTTCAGCAGCATC
>NW_011888829.1:7565874-7571633 GCF_000151845.1 Pteropus vampyrus
AAAAACTGAGTCAGAATCTCCAGGAGAGGAGAAAAGAGAAACTACAGCTCTCTATTCTCAAGTGCTTTAGTGATTCTCGTGGTCAAAGAAGTTTTGGAGAAATTGTTCCACAGGGTTGTCCATGGGGCAGGGTGGTTGTTCAGGTGTGACAAGACCCCAACTCAGCATGTTTCCCACTACAGGTATCCTTCAGGCCTCTCTGGGTGACAAGTTCCATTGAGAGCAGAGTTTCTCAACCTGGGTATCATTGACATTGGGGCCAGATAATTTTTTGTTGTGGGGGCCGTCCTGTGCACCGTAGAATGTTCAGCAGCATCCCTGGCTTCTACTCTCTAGGTGCCAGAAGTACTCCCTGACCCAGCCGTGACAACCAAAACTGTCTCTAAACATTGCCTAGTGACAGTCTCTCCCAGCAGAAAACCCTGATCCAGTGTAATGATGGAGGCCAGGGTCAGACAGCACAGTGGCCATGGGCTGCTTATCTACCATGCACACTGAGGCCATATTTACAACTCCTCGTAGCCTCGATCCCATCATCCCGTGAAATAGGGATGATGTCTGCCTTGTCCCCATGCTATGAAGATAGATTACGATCCAGAATACGTAAGTTGGGGAGGATCAGCCATGGGTCCCTCAGAGCTCCTAAGATTAACCCAACAATAACCCCCATCAAGGCCTCATTATGACTGAATCGTGCCCCCTCCCCCGCCCCATTCACATGCTGAAGTCCTAACCCCAGTACCTCCGAAGGTGACTATATTTGGAAATAGCTTTTAAAGACGCGATGAAGTTAAAATGAGGCCATTAGTGTTGGCCCTAATCCAATCCGACAGGTGTTCTCATGAGAAGAGGACACATGAACACATAGAGTCACCAGGGATGTGCGTGCAGAGGGAAGACCACGTGAGGGCACGGTGACAGGATGGCCACCTGCACGCCAAGGAGAGAG
Organism: Pteropus vampyrus; assembly: GCF_000151845.1. Classification (NCBI taxonomy): domain Eukaryota; kingdom Metazoa; phylum Chordata; class Mammalia; order Chiroptera; family Pteropodidae; genus Pteropus; species Pteropus vampyrus. The sequence continues at coordinate 7,566,824 of NW_011888829.1, forward strand.
ACTTCAGGAGAAACCAGCCCTGCTGACACCTCGATCATGCACCTGCGGCCTCCAGACCGTGAGATAACTAAATTCCTATTTTTAAAGCCACCCAGTCTGTGGCATTTGGTCACGGCCACCTGAGCAAACTGACATAGGCCTCTTCTTTGATTCTGCCACCAAAGCGGACACGTGCCCGAACAATGATTCTAGATCCTGCTCTCAGCAATGACGCTCTCTGCTGCTTTGTGGGTCCCCTCCAAGGGACCTCTCTTTCCTCTACTCCTCTCTGGGAGGGGATGGGGAACCCCCCCAACGTGCAGCCCCTCACAAGCAAATCCCTGGGGGGTTAGGTAATCTTCCGCAACCAACGTGTTCACTCGCTCTCCTCTCCAAAGCCATTTCAGGGGAGCTTAACAACAGCATGCACGAACCTCCTGCACGAACTCTTTGCTAAAGATAGGTTTTCAGCTGAAGGTAATAACACCCTACACGCCTGTACTACAGTGATAAAAACCATCCAGATGAAGGAGCGCTTTCCCAGTGTTTAATTATCAGCATTTTGGTAGAACCTGGTTAGAAATTTGATTTTCTGGAGAGGGCCCCTGGGGATCAGGCTTTTCTTAACAGGTTAAGAGCCATATTCCACACAGGTGATCCTCAATTGACACAAGACTTATAAAGATATCAAGCATGTCCTAATAATAGCTTTAACCCACATCAGTCGTGTTGCAGGCCAGGCACAGCTATAAGGGCTGCACCCACTTGCAACCCTATGATGCTATCACTATTGTCATCTCTGGTACAGATGAGGTAATGGAGGGACAGAGCAATTATGCCACTTGTCCAAGGTCAAAGCTAGTGAGTGGCCAGGCCCAGAGTCAAAGCCAAGGAGTGTGGACAACCTGAGGGCAGGAATTGAATCCAGCCTCTTCCACCCCCGTGAGGCCCAGGCCTCAGTGGTACCCACTCACGCTACCCGAGCATGGAGCTTCCAAGGTGAGAAGCACTATGGGGCCGTGCAAAGAGCATGAGCTTTGAAGTCAGGTGGACTCAGAGGGGAACCCTGATTGTCCACCAACTAGCTGTGTGACCTTGGGACAGTACCTACTTCTCTAAGCCTTAGCTCCTTTGACTTGGAAAATGGGAACACACCTCACAATGTTATTTAAGGGAAAAAATGGGATAGAATCTGTCATAACATGCTTAGCATGGCGCCAGGCACCTGTGGTTCCTCAACAAATGTCCATTCTCTTCCCTCTTCCTCACTTCCCATTGAAGAATTTGTCGCCGACTCCTAGACTCCACGTCATGGGCCAGAGACGATGGGGATTTCCAGTTGCTCAAACTCAGGCCCACATAACAAGGGGCTTATTATTCTGTGCATTGAGTTTGGCCCTACAACCTTCAGTCAACCCTTATTTGTATGTCTACCATGTGCCAGCCTCTTCTAAGCCATCAGACACTTCAGCGAACAGGACAAAGATAGTCTGCCATCGTGCAGAGAATACACCCTAAATGTACACCAAACTGTGTTTAACTACTGATTCCTGTCATCACGGTCGTAGTCACATGGGTTCTAGTTCAAAGACTGTTCCGGACTACAGAGGATTTGAAAGGATTGATAACCACCCTCTCAATGTTCCACCCTTGGAGTCATTCTCTTGGCTTAGGGATCACGTTCCACTGTGTGGCCTTGAGGTCAGTCCTTAACATCAATCATTAACAGTGGGAGTAAAAGAACTTATCGAAGGAAGACAGCACCATCCTCTGTCCCTCCAGCCCCAGCCCGAGTTCTACAATGTGGCTCCCAAGCAACAGGGAGTCCGTTTGCCATTTCCATCACATGGCAGGAGAGGACAGAGCCTGCATTCTGAAACAGGTGCCTGGCCCTTCACTCTCACTCCCTTTCCCAGATGCTCGAGAGCCTCAGGGCAGGAGCCTCTTGCTGCTGTGAAGCAGACATTTAAGTTTTAGAAACCAGCCTGCTTTGGAAAATGCGATGTCTCGCCCTGCTATCTCTGGATGTCATGGATACAGAGGAGTCGTTCCTTGCCTTGGGGAGAGAGAGAAATTGAATCTAGAGACATCACATGGATCATTTCAGCAGCATCTCCTGTATTAAAAAAAGGAAAGAAAAGACACCCCACCAAAAAAGACAGCAGCCAAATTAATTGTTGTCCTGATTAACAAAATACAATTAAGCCCCAAATGCTGCTGCTCGGGGGAAGGTTATTCACGGGTTTTTGTTTTTTTTTTTTCCAGGGACTGTTCAGGCCATGGAGCAATGACAGCTTCATTCTGATCCCTGCTAGAGGGTCCCAGAGAGAAATAATGCCTCACACTCATTACAGACACACCATAGAATTCCTCTCCAGGGAAGCCAGACCCAGCCTCAGCCGGAAGGACTTAAAAGCAGAGGGGATGCTGTCACTGGGCAGCCAGAGAGCTGCAAGGGGGTGAGGGGACTGGCGATGGGTGAGGTGCTTGGTGGCTCTTGGAGGACAGGGATCCTAAAAGTCAAACGGCATAGAACTGCTCCTGTGGAAACTAGTCTCTCGGTGAATATTTGTTTAATTAGGAAGGAAAGAAGGGAGGGAAGGAGGGAGGGAAGGTAGGAAGAGAGGAAGGAGGGAAGGGTGAAAGAGATTGATGTGCCTTTATGAAACTGCACAGTGGGGACACTGAAGCCAAATTTCCAGTTGTGAAAGTAGTAGTAGTAGTAGTAGTAGTAGTAATAATAATAATAATAATAATAATACCTCTCATTTATTGAGCACCTACTATGTGCCAGGCCCTCTGCTAAAAGCATCCACTCATTTTACCTTTCTAACAATCCTGCTCATTTTAAATATAAGCCAGTCTAAGCTCATTGAAGTTAAGTAACTCGTCCAAGGTCACATCTAGTAAGTCGATTTGCCCCCGAGGTTCTCGGACTCAAATTCCCATGTGTCAGTCAGAGTCTTAGAGGCCATTTTCTCTCAAAGGCCACTAGCCTTGGGTAGCACTAACATTCACTGGGGCAGGGCTGAGGGCAGCGTGTCCTGAAGACGCCCTCCACCCTCATGTTGGTCTCTAATGCCGAAGATGTCTTTCTACCCACAGACGTGGAGCTGGTGCGGTGAGAGGCAGAACGAAAGAGGGAAGGAAAGCCCAGGGCGGAGGAAGGCAAAGAAGCAGGTGAGCCAGGCAAGGAGACGGAGGTCGTGTTTCTTAATCAGTAGGGACCTAGAACATACCACTATCCTGCCACAGCATATCTGCACCAGCCTGAGCTCCGATCCCCTTGGAAGGAGAACCCAGCGGACATTATTGTCCCCACATGCTCTCCGCCAATCCAGGGTGCGCTCATCCCAATTTCTCAGCCTCACAGAGAACCTCTGAAAGCCAGATTTGGAGCAGGCAGAGCCTTGGAGGGACAAATCTATGGAGATGTAAATGGGCGATGACATAAAGCTAACAACTCTAGACTCAGCTGGAGCTGCATTTCAACAGTGAACAAGCATCTTGAACCACTTGACTTCATTTTAGCTCTTTAGATATTTTATGCATTAAATAACAGCTAGATCTTAATGAAAGCTCATTACATAAATTTGGGAAAAACAGCAACAAAAGCACTTCTTATAACACAAGATGTCAGCTCCTTTTTCGTTTCATTGCTCTTGGCATAAAAGCGAATTACCGAGAGCAAATACATCAGAGGGATACATAATTCTAGTCTTTCTCACCTTAGCATCAGGAGTGCTGACTCCAAAGATCATTTACCACCAGCAAAGAGCAATCCATTTCTAATATCCTTTTTCCCCCAATCTCCTTTTTTTACTGATTCGACACCCATCCACTGCTGGGGCAGATCGCTCACCTTTATCTGCAGTTCTGGAAAACACACGAGCTACAAAAATTGTGCCACTACATTCTAGACTCATGAAAGCGCCACTCAGAAAGTCATACAAGGCTCTGTATGAATTCTGCCGCAATGAAATCCAAAGCGATGTACTCACATGTAGGGTTGGGGCACAGCAGTACAGAGTTATGACTAAAACCCACGCTCCAGAGTTGGGCTCAGAGGTCTGCCCCACACGCACTGTTTGCATTTGGACAGTACAAAAGCATCTTAAGCCACGTGACCTCATAGCTCTTCAGATATTTTATGCATCAGAGAACAGCTAGGTCTCGATGGAAGCTGTGAACCTAGAATGAGCGTCTTACCCCAAGCCTCAGTTTTCTCATCCGCAAAATGGAGACAGTGATGGGACCTACCTCAGTGAAGTCCAGGGATGCTACGTGAACCAAACATTGCAAAGCACGTGGCACAGACACCACCCGATAAAAGGAAGTTATTGTTATTAGATTTTTGTTATGGTTATGATTTAAAAAATGAAAATAATTGGGCTAATCGGTTAAGATTGCACATGTTTATTATGGTGATGAAATCCATGACCGTGGTCAGCAGATAGGCATTGTCATGAGTCAGGAAACTGGCTTCGGCACCTAAGCCTCCTGCAACACCACCTGACAAGAGCCGTCTCTATCACTGTCTCATCCTGGGCCCTGTCCGGTCCCTCTTCTATGAAGTGGGTTAGACAGCACACTCTCTGAGGTTGCTCCCAGCTCTGACGCTGCACCCAGGGGAGGGGAGAGAGAGAAGGGAGGGAGGCTGGTGCAGGGAGGACCTACAAGGTCTCCACTTTCTTGGAAGAGGAGAAAACTCTGCTTGTAACTGATTGCTGTGCCCCGGGCCGGCCAATTTTCCCTCTGATTAACATTCCTCCTTCCTCCATGAGGCTGTCCCAGCTTCCCTTGGTGGAAAGTAAGGAGCTGGGACCTTGCG
>NW_011888829.1:7572573-7580297 GCF_000151845.1 Pteropus vampyrus
GATAAAAGGAAGTTATTGTTATTAGATTTTTGTTATGGTTATGATTTAAAAAATGAAAATAATTGGGCTAATCGGTTAAGATTGCACATGTTTATCATGGTGATGAAATCCATGACCGTGGTCAGCAGATAGGCATTGTCATGAGTCAGGAAACTGGCTTCTGCACCTAAGCCTCCTGCAACACCACGTGACAAGAGCCGCCTCTATCACCGTCTCATCCTGGGCCCTGTCCGGTCCCTCTTCTATGAAGTGGGTTAGACAGCACACTCTCTGAGGTTGCTCCCAGCTCTGACGCTGCACCCAAGGCGAGAGGGGAGGGAGGCTGGTGCAGGGAGGACCTACAAGGTCTGCACTTTCTTGGAAGAGGAGAAAACTCTGCTTGTAACTGATTGCTGTGCCCTGGGCCGGCCAATTTTCCCTCTGATTAACATTCCTCCTTCCTCCATGAGGCTGTCCCAGCTTCCCTTGGTGGAAAGTAAGGAGCTGGGACAGTGCGATGAGGACTCCATTGTCCCCTTGGACACTCACACACACACACACGTGCACTCATGCACACACCTCCTCTTGTGCCTGAAAGCCTCGGGGGCAGGGTCTGTACCAGCTGGCGCATCCAGTGGAAGAGGCTGTTAACCCTCCTATAAATTGTCTGGAAATGGAGAACAGCTGGATTCCTGGCAGGAAGAAGAAGAGAAAGCAGATCTACTCCGCCCCACCCCCACCCCACTTGGACCAGTTCTCTTGCTAAGCTCTCTGTAACCCGGCTCTTAGGCCAAATTCAGGCCGATGCCCGGGCCCGGCTGGAATAGGGGCAGAGAGGGTGAGACACAAGGGTCTCTGATCTGGGAAGCCCCTGTTCGGCCTTCTCTCCCTGAGGCAAAAGAAAATGCAAGGATGCTCTCTCCATCATGTGAAGACACAGAAGTGGGCGGCTGTCTGTGACCCAGGCAAAGAGCTCCCATCAGGTACTGAATCAGGCGGCACTTTGACCTTAGACTTCCTGGCCTCCGTAGCCTTGAGAGATAAATGTCTATTGTTTAAGCCACAAGAAAAAAAGAAACCAGTGAGCTGCTGGCTCAGGAAAGTAGAACCAAGGGACTGCTTGGTAGCTGAGTCCCGAACGCTGCTCGCTGTCATAACGACCAGCCTCCCTGAGCCTCAGTTTCCCCACTTGGGCTTCACACCGGCTGCTCAGGCCCTCCCACTGGGTGATCAGCATCGAGATGGACCAGTACTGGTCCATGGCCTGTTAGGAACCTGGCCACACAGCATGAGCAAAGAAGCTTCATCTGTATTCACAGCCACTCCCCAGCACCAGCATCACCGCCTCAGCTGCACCTCAGATCATCAGGCATTAGATTCTCATAGGAGCACCAGTCCCTAGTGCCAAAAAGTTTGGGGACCACTGGTTTAGAGAACCAATCCCAAACCTCAAAATGGAGAGATCAGAACCTACCATTTCAAAGAAGTAGCACGCGGGACTAATCTGCCACCTGTGGTTACAGGGTTTGAAGACAGATGCCTCCCCAGCCAGCTCCGCCTGCCCCATCACCACTCCAGAGCTCCCTCAGATGGAACTGCGGACCTTCTCCACACCACCTGCCAGGTGGCTCATTACCATCTCCTTCCATTACAGACCTCCCAGGCCTGCATTGGCTGAATCTCTCTCACTCTCTGTCTCCCCAGGGGCTCCAAGGAGACTGAGGCAGGGGCTTCTCCTACACAAGCTGGCAAGTCACCTGGTTCTGTTCCTTTGCTTGATAAACAAATATTGTTTGTTTCTTTCCCTGTGTCTATCTGCGGCTTCTGGGAGCCCAGGGCCCTCACAATCTCCCATCCAGCAAGGAGCAAGAGTCAGGAGCTTGGGGCCACCACGTGATCTAAGGTAAGTAACTGAATTCCTCTCTGCTTCAGTTTCCACATCTGTAACGTATGGATAATAGTCTCTGTCTTGCCTGATTTCAAGGGATGTTCTGAGAAGCAAAATGAAGGCACTCTGGGTGGAGAGTATTATTTAAATGTAAGCTGTTTATAAAGGTTTGGCAGCTCTTTTCTCTTGTACCACTTTGTGTGATATTTTGGAGGAGAAGATCTCTTTAGAGGGCGCACTATCCTATTGGAGGAAGTTAATGAACCCGAGAAAAGTAACAGTAAGACTCTGGAATCCAGGGACCTAGATTGGTTTTTAGAGTCTTCCTGCTTCTTCTGGGCAAAGTTCTTCCTCTCACAACTGTTACTTTTATCATAGGACAGGTAAAGACACACAGGGGTCAACATGATGTCCAAATAATCCCTGTAGGATTTGACTTCCTCCCTGTCATGGAACTCTGCCCACAAGTCTAGAACTGGAATGAAAAGCCAAGAAAGTTAAGAACATATAAAGTCAAGCCTGTTTCCCAAGTTTGTAAGCATCTGCTAAGAGACATGATCCAGGTGGTCGTTAAAATCATACACTCAATTTTGAGTTGTAAGCCAGATGTCTCTCAAGCAAAAAGGAACATTCAGAGAAGACAGGATGATCACGATAAGCCACTGTCGCAACCATTACTTATAGAACAGCTCACATGTGCTATGAACTTGACCTGTTTTTCATGATAAGCTTCACGACATCCTTATGAGGCTGATGGTGTTATTAGTTAGAGCAGCACTTCTTAAGCATGTTCCAGAAGCACCTGGAGGGCTTTTGAGATCCAGTTGCCAGGTCCCACCCCCAGAGCTGACAATTCAGTAGGTCTGGGGAAGGGCCCAAGAATTGGTTTTCTAACAAATTACCAGATGGTGCTGATGTCGCTGCTCGGGAAACCATACACAGAGAGCCACTGAGTTAGGTGTTCAGAAGAGACCCCATTCAAATGAAGTCATGCACCCCAGGTCATCTGCCCACAGCCACACAATTTAAATATGCCTGCACTGAGACTCCAACCTAAGTCAGCACCAGTTCCTTGCTGTCTCCTCGTCTCTTGGAGCTGAACTCAGTGTGGGGGAAATGTACACTGCCGGCCCAAAGTTATCTAATATCTAAAATTTCTAAAGAAAGTCTGAGGACAGGGCAAGGAAGAGACATAGGGCCAGATGAGTGAAACTTGGAAGAAGCCTGGTGGCCACTTGGGCCAAATTCTACAGATGGGAAAAGTTTACAGAAGTCATCCCGCATGCTTTATTTCCATGCCTGACTCCACCACTAACCGGATGTGGTCCCACAGAGACCACGCCTATAATCCCACGCCAAGGAGTCAACCCATAAACTTGTCGTGAGGTCGACCTCCAAGACCAAGCCAACACCATGTGACCAAATCCAAGCTTTAACGAATCCAACGGGTGGGCGCGACTCAGTTTCCTTGTTTATTAACAAGGAAAATCATTTCTGTTCACCTCAAGGTATAAGCAAGCAGCTCTTAAAAATAAACACCCAGCACGAACAGCTCTTTCTCCACGGATGTTCTGCGTGGTGTGCATGTAGAGCGCTCTGAGACCTGGAAGGTTTGCAAAGCACTTTTCCAATGTGCTCCTTGTTGATACCGGCATAAGCTTTAACAGCTTCCTGGACGAAAGCATTTCCTGTAGATTTTAACTCGATCCTCTCTCCTCAAAATTCGGTTAAAAGAAAATAAAACAACAGTTCTGCTTAGTGGTTCTCCCACTTCAAGAGCTCCATCTCCTGGCCCTGGCCCCCCTATGCTCGCCACCACCAAATGCCATGTCAACACATTCATTAAAGGCAAATTGGGTTTTTAAAAACAGTGAGACATCTGTATAGAGTGTTGTTTGATCATTACAGTTAGGCAAATTGGCTCCTAAAGAAAACACAAACTCATTTCAGGGGGATTTACATTCAGCATAAGACAGGCTGTGCAAAGGAGACCCTGGACAGGTCAGCTGCACCCTGCACGTCACCCAGCAGGGCTCCTGGAAAGGGAGCGCGAGGGAGAATGTGGCAGCAGCTCTGTCCTCACTGCGTTCACAGTCCCTGCGGCTCCGTGTGGGGTGAGTCCCAGCTCTTGAAATCCAGCCTGTACAGACGGATCCTTCCATCTGTGTGCTTCCTGAGACCCTTCCAATCTCACCTGCCTCCTCCACCTATGAGAGGCACCAGCCCGCTATTAAATCCTGGGGGGCAGGTAGTTCTCTTCATCCTGCCCTAGATAAGCTTTCAAAACTCCAGTTTTCAGAGCCCATCACATAGAGAGAAGGGGAAGGGCCATTATGTTCCTTGGTGAGCCTTATCTGTAAGTGCTACCTGATAAACGTCGTCTACATTTATTATCCCTTCAAAGAGGCATGCCTTCATAAATCAGTGAGATTTGTATCGTCCATTCTATTCCCCTTTTTTGCCATGGCTGCCAGACATCTCAAAACTATATTTAATATTCGATTACAGTCACTCAAGTAGCCTAGATTCTTAGTATAATTATCTCTGCTCTTTTGTCTATAGGGTTTTGAGTTTTCATTTTATGTCTTATTGAACTCGTGCCAGGCTTGGCGCTAACATTAACCTTCCATTTCGGCAGGGACGGAAAGGATCTCACAATGTTTTAGGGGGCTGGAAGTGGCCCAAATTCATTAATGAGCTGAAGCATAGACCCATATTCCTAATTGGAATTCTTGTGGTGTTTGAATAATCTCAAAAGGGAAATAAGAAGAGAACTCCGATGCTATTTACTGAGGGCCTTCTCTGTCCCAGACACCTTAAACGTCTTATTTCACATAATCCTCACTACAACCCCATGAAATCGGTTCCATCTGTGCCTATAACCCTCAGTCGCTTCATCTGCAACCTGGGGACAGGTTTCTTATTCAAGTTCTCATGCTCAATTAGTGGAGCTGAGATTAGATACAAGATATATCTGACTTCAGAGCACATACCAGGCCACTGGTAGCCTCTACAGTGCTTTCGTGTAAAATAGAGCCAGGCACCCCTCTGGGAAGACACGGTCTTACAGTGATAGGGACACTGGTGTCAGTGAATAGTCCATAAGCTACAGAAAGGGCAAGGGTCAAAGCCCTTCCGCTTCATCCTCAGAAACAGCCCTGAGATAGGCGGACTGCTAATTCTCACCAAGATCCCTGTTCTCCTCTATCTGGGCCACAGTGCTGAACCGCATTTCCCAGCCCCCGTGCATATAGATGGGGCCACGTGACCATTCCGGTGGTGAATGAAATGCGGGCAGGAATTATATATGTCACTCCCTAGCTTGGCCTATAAATTCTTAAGCAGTTCTCTCTCTCTCTCTCTCTCTTTCTCTCTCTCTCTCTCTCTCACTCTCTCCCTCTCCCTGTCCTCCCCTTCCCTTCCCCCTCTCCTCCCTCCCCCTCCCTTGTCTATCCACACCTGAACAGAACACTTCGAGGACCAGGGAAGGGAGGAATTATGAATTCAGAGGGAAGGATAAAATCATGAATTGGGAGGAGTCTTGAGTTCCTGAATGATTCTGTGGAATTGAGCCCATTCCATCTCCTTCAAATTGCTTTGGACTTTAATATGAATAAAATATATCACTGTATTCTGTTTAGGGCCCTGAAATTTGGGGGTTATTTGTTATGGTACTTGACTTACCCTAATACAAGCCCAAACTATCTTGCTTCCTTTTAATGGGCTTGCCTGAAAAGATTCAAATGACCTGTGGTTAAAAAGCAGTAAGGTTCTGATCCAACAGGGTGGAGGCTGTGGGGGAGATGATTCTGTTTTCTTGTTCCTGAAAGTAAAATTCTCCCCAAATCACCCCTACTTGATATGCAACCTTCAAGAACATTTCAAGTTAATCTCATTTTTTTTTTTTTTGTCCAGAGCTTCAGTTCTACTTAGGAGTCATTGAACAAGAGAATGTTCGAGCTGAAAGTCATTCCTGAGATCAAATTTTGAAGATTAAAAAAAAACGAAGGCCAAGATATATGGCTTGTCTGAGGTCTCAGAGCCAAGGCTATAAAACCCAAGGCTGATGACGGGGCCCTGGGCCCTCTGCTCCCCCTGAATGGATGAAAGCTTTCTCAAACAGCTGAATAGTTGAGGACAGCAGAGCCGGCCTGTAATCCCTTGTTAGCAAAGCCGCAAGCGTTCACATAGAGGTGGCTCTGTGCATGGAGGGCCCTGGCTCCCTCCACTGGTAGGACTTGCTATGTCCTCTGCTGCCAGCCACGTGCAAATTGCAGGACCCCACTTAGTGATGGAGCTATGGCAACACTCTCTAGGTGTGGCCGTGTCCACAATCAGTGCCCTTTGAGATTGTGAGCTAGTCCCTGACACGTTCTCACATTTTCCAGTCAATGGATCCTGCCTCCCATACAAACGTGATGTCACTTCAGTCAGGGACACTTGAGTTGACGCCTCTTTCATCAAGCACAGGGAGCACGGCCCCTGGAGTCACACTGTCCCTTTCTCCTTCTGGCTCACTGATGCTATAAGAAAGAATGTCCTCCCTCTAAGGTCCCCACTACCATTTCTCAAAACTTAGTTTCCGGTTCTCCATGAAATCGGCATTTGTCCTCTCGAACTGTGTCTGCAAAGGCATCAGAATGGGAAAGAAAGGAATCCATGAGGAAAAGAGATAATAAAAGCTTCCATCTAAAAAAAAAAACAGAGTGGAAAATAAAGAGCAGGGACAGAGAGGCCAGTGGGCTTGTTCCAGCCTCTCGGCTTGAACAAAAGCTTGCTGGGGACAGAAACCAGTCTGGTGGTGGCCAGCGTGCTGAACGGGGAACCAGAGAATAATTGTCATTCTGTTCTCTATTCAAAAGGCAATTTTCTCCGAGATGGGGAGAAGCCTCTGCCTGACACTAAGCCTCAATGTCCCCAGCTCTATAAAGCAAATGACAAAATAATCGTGGAAAGTCAGAAAGGACATTTCATCTCACTGGTTCACTTTGCAGAGGAGCAAGCGGAGGCCCAGAGAGGGAGAGGCCTTGCCTGAAACGATGCAGCCAAGAGTGGCAGAGGGAGGTCGCCAGGCCCGCCTTCTTGGTCGTGCACAAAACATGTGGCTCTCCAGCAGCCCAGGTGCGGTCCTGCCCATCGACAGAGGAACAGAACAAGCAACATTCTGGAGAACTTTAGCCACGAGATTTCAGGACTTGGGAGTTTGCATGTGCGCTCAACAGAGAGTAAGAGGCCGATTCTGGATGTCTCGTTGAGCCTGGCGCTGTGGGTCAGGGAACTCCAGGTTCCAGACAACTCTGTTAATGCCTTTTGTGGATGACAGACCTGGCCTACCTGCTTCATAAGATTATCAGGAAGATCTGATGGAAGAATAGAATCCAAATTACTATTTTAGTTTATTTCTAGAGGAGAGACGCAGAGTGAATCACATCCAATTCCTTTATTCTCTTTTAGAGCCATTTTAGGAACGCAGAACTCAAAGAAGGTAAAGGAAATGAACTTCAGAACTCTGCTCCCTAAGCCAGCTTGGACTGTGTGGTGCTTGGCTCAGGTATGGGGGCCTCATGAAGGGGAAGACCCAGAACTCTCAGAGCATCAAAGGAGCCTCAGTGCCGAGCCAAGGCAGAGCTGGGTCCGGGCTGCTGCAGGGGCCACAGCCCTCCCTGCCTGTGCGTCAGCCATGTATTTCATCCAAAGCCTTAGGCCGATTCCCATTCTAAATGGCAGGCATTCGACTAAAGCCTTCGTGGTGTCTCTAAACTCCACCACCAAGAATGGCTGACAGACCTGTGGCTTCAGATCCACCTGGGAGTGTTTTGCAGATTCCAAGGCTGTCCACCAGACTCACTGAGTTAGA
>NW_011888829.1:7580868-7590437 GCF_000151845.1 Pteropus vampyrus
GTAGGTGCTCAATAAGGGGCTGTCGAATGGCTGGACTAATGTTTGAATCCTTGAGCTGGGGCCTCCGTTTGGGCTGCGCACCAGGGAAGCATTTCCATCCACAAATGCATTTCCAGTGGGTGCAAGAAGCTGCGGAAAAGGTATAAAACATGTGCCTTTCCCCAAAGTTGCCCACAGATTTATGGAGGAGATAGAGGCGTGAACCAATTAGTGCAAGTGCCTCAATAAGGTGTGAACGAGATGTTTTGGAGGTACCAAGCAAGAAGCCACCTGTCCTTCGGGCAACCAGAAAGTCTTAGGCGAGGACACGATAGAGATCGAAGTAAAGCAGGAGGGCGGAGATGCGGATAAACACATTCAAAGAGAGGACGGTTTGAAGGCGGACGGCATGTTGAACAAAGAGTTCGGCGAGAACGGAGGGTGGGGGTGAGGATGGAGCTGGATGGAGCCAGGTCATGCTGGGAACTCTAAATCTGAGCCGCAGGCCAACGGCGCCCAAACTATTCAAGTGGGAACGATCTCTCCCCATTTTAAAGGCTCTTTGTAAACTAGCTGTATGAAGACCGAATACTCATTCACACAGAATGAATGCAACTCCACAGTCCAACAAAAAAAGAAAACATAACGTTCACATTTTTTACTCCAGAAGCGTGAAACAAAGATCAGTAATCATAATTCGAAGAACGAATCATTTCTCGGCGCTTCACTGGCCGTCATTTGAGAAGTATATTTTTAAGTTGATTGACTAGGAAACATAAGAAACATGTAACTATGTTACATACACAGGGCTTTTTAATCAAATCTGTTTTGTATCGTATTGATGGCAACAGCATTTACCCATATTTTTAAATGACGCACGTGTCTACCAGACATACTGACGTACGTGTAGGTTACCCAGCCCCAAGTCTCCGGGGCGTCCTCTGCAAATGTAGAACCCCCGATGAAGGTAACAGGAACCATAGAAGAATGATGAGCAGGAGCTTATTTTGATGGAATTTGGGGGTTAGGAAGTTCATCGACAATTAACTTGCAGATTGGAGAAGGTAGAGACCAGTCGAGGGGTCACCGAGGAGGCTGCTGCGGCTCTCACGCTTCTCCCCCCACGGCCTGCGCAGCTCTGAAACAACAAACAAGTGATGCCCCAAAGGCACCGGTGAACCCATCTGGCTTTCACGCTGATTTTTGACCAGAGTCCTGACTACCAGAATGAGAGAAATACGTCGATGAGTCGCATGCAGTCCTGCAGGCTGGGCCCCACCCTCTTCCAAGCAACTAGCATTCTGGTGAGTCTCCCTCTAGCTTATCTCCTGCGTATCAGGATCACGCTGCCATGCATCATTTTTTCCCCCACTCCCTGTATTATTAACAAACACCACCATGTCATAAAACACTTTTGTAAAAACACGATTTTTAGTTGTCACATAATATTCCCTTCTAACAACATCCCATAATTTACTGTCCTCTCCTTGTTGGACACTTAGCGAGTCTCCAATATCTCACTATTACAAATAGCACTATGATGCACATCCTTGCCCATTCATCTCTGTGCACGCCTCTGATTATTTCCTTGGGGCAGATTCCTAGACGTGTGATTGCTGGAATGTTTGCCATTTTGATGGATTTTGTGTCGCACGGCTCCCCACTGCCTGGTGTCCTTAGTGGCAAAAGATAAATATCCATGAAGGAATGCACATTTTTAAAAAAAGGAGCTCTAAGTGAGCCCTGGCTGATGAATCTCAGAAGAGACATATCCCAAGGGCTCATCTGGGTGACAGGCAAAGCTATTTATTTATCCGTGGCATTCGCCTGACCCCTTCTGTCCAAAGGGGACTGACCTAGAACAAGAAGAACGAATACATCACGTGAAAATGTCAGAGGGAGTGGGGAAGAAGAGGCTGCCAACAGTGCAGGGACTCAGCCACCCAAGAACCAAGCAACACGAAGCAGGAAGAGTCAGGGGGTGCCTCCTTGTCAGTCCCCTGCCGCTAGAGTGACCAGACAAAAAGCAAGATGCCCGCTTACATCTGAATTTCCAATAAACAACAAATTTTGTTTTTAGTGTAAATGCTCCCCATGCAATATTTGGGACATATTTACGCGTTTTAAAAAATCATTGTTGATCTGAAATTCTGATCTAACGGGCGTCCTGGATTTTTATTTGCTAATTTGGCAATGCACCCCGCTGCACCATTATCGCAGACCAGCTGCACTTGGGGGTGGGGGTGGGGCGGCGAACATAAATTGAAATGGCGTAAACTTGGCGGCCAGGAAATCGAGAGCACTAGTTAAAGGAAGACGGGCTGCAGCTTCTAACCGATGAGATTTATTTGGGGAATCTTAGCTCAAGGATTCCTACCCTCAAAAAAGCCACAGGGAGATCCAGGGATACTGAGGTGGCCTCTTTGGGGCACAGAGATGTCATGTGTGCTAGGATCGCCGGGTGAAGAGATGGACAGAGCTTGCACGACCATGGTGGGCGAAAGCTGGTCCCAGCAATTTTTCCAGGTGGAACGTGAGGGAGGCTGAAAACAGGCTGATGCTACAGCCCCTGAAAAACAGTCCCCCCCCCCCCCCCCCCCACCCCACCCCCCCCACAAAACCCCTTTAAAGGGGGAGAAGGAAAGGAGGCCCTCCCTCTTTACACACACACACACACACACACACCACCTTCCTCTGGCCGTGCCTCAGCAGTCCCTCACACAATATGCTCTAAATTAATAGCTTCGGGGAGATAATGGTTTATGAAGCAGAAGTTTGTATGCAACCAGGGAGAATGTGCTGCTCCTTATTATATAGCTATATATTTTTTTGCAGTCAGATTATGAGCAAATAAGGTTAAATGCACACATAGACACACACACACACGCACAGGCAACTAGGCCTCAATTTTCTGCTCCGCGATCTGCTGCCTCCAACTCCCTTTTCTGGCTGTGCTTTGGCTGTTTCTTCCACTTCCATTTTCCTCCTTGTCCTATATCCCTCCCTTCTTTCTCCTGCTCATTATAGTTCATCCTGGTTTGTTTTCATTTCCTTTTTTTTTTTTTTTTGATAATTTTTGTGCTTTCCTAGTTTTATTATTGTTCATCCTTTGTCTTTCCTTTGAGGCAGGAGAAAGACCCAGTCCAAAATAAATTTAAAAGTATTGATTGTTAGTTAGGACAGGACGGTGCCTCAGAAATCATTTGCAAACAAAGAAACTGAGGCACTTAAAGGTGAAGGGACTTTGTCAAGATAACATGGTTTCTAGCACTTAGGACTGGGGTTCAATCGCCCCTCTCCAAATCTGGTTCTTTTTGCACTGTATCAGAGTCCTTCTCAGAAGGTATGGCATCGCTTGGCAGGTCGAGTGGCCTATTGTGGGGTGAATTGTGTCGCCAAAAAGATTTGTCCACGTCCTAACCACCCATACCTAGGAATGTGACCTAACTTACAAATAAGGTTTCGGCAGATGTAATCAAGTTAAGACGAGGTCATACTGGAGTCAGGGGTGGGGGGCGCAGAGCCAAATCTAACAGCTGGTCCGTGTAAGAAGGCCATGTGATGTCACAGGACCACAGAGACACACAAGAAGAAAGTCATGTGACAATGAGGCAGAGACTGGGGTGACACAGCTGCAAGCCAAGGAGCATCAAGGACTGCCGGCGACCTCTGGAAGCCGTGAGAGAGGCAAGGAACAGACTCTTCCTAAGAGCCTCTGGAAGGAACCAACCCTGCCCACGCACGATCTCGGACATCTGGCCTCCAGAACTGTAAGAGAATAAACTTATTGTTTTAAATCACCCAGTTGGTGGTACTTTTTGTTATAGCAGCTGCAAGAAACTAATACACCTCCTCACATTCACACAGCTGCAGACACTGCCGCAGACAGCAGACTACAGTGCAGATCTGCAGCTGGTTGGCCCCAGGCTCTGTCCCCAGCACCATGCTGCCTTGATCGTCTAGAGAAAAAGTACCAAATGAACATGCAGAGATAAGAGGTTAGGCCTGGGACTCCTGAGATACGAAGCATTGCAAGGCATGGTCCCTGCCTTCATGATGCCCCTGTAAGAAAGGCTGTATTAAGAAATGGCTGTAGGAGTTTCAAAAAGGGGCCGCCTGCCACTGCCCAAACTGAGCTCCATCCAGAGAGAAACAAGGGCAGCCCCATATCTCCAGAGCTAGATACTCCTGAGACATTGCCTCTGAGAGGAAGCCGACTCCCCAGGGGGCAGCAGACCTCATGCCCAGTCACCCACATTCAGACATTCCTATGAGTCAGCGGCTGCCTGAGGCCAAGAAAGGCTGGCTCAGGGATGCATGTCCAAAGGCACCAAGGCCTGCCTCACTACCACCCCTGTGCACCCGTGAGGGCCCTAGACCCTCCCCAGAACTGGCTTTTGCTGGCCCCTGAGCAAGTGAGGAAAGGGGAGGGGCTTTGGGAGCTATGAGGATGGGCCTCCAGGCCTGCTGAGACCCCCTCCCTGAATACCCGCACACCACGGCCCTGCATTTGGGCCAGTCGCTAGGACCCCTGGAGGCTGCTATCGGCTCCCAGAACTGCTACATGGAGGTCTGCCTGGCCCGACCAGGGAGAGTGACTTCTCCAGACCCAGAGGGCAGCTCTCCTTCCTGTGGGACCATCATGTCCCCAGAGCGGCAGAAGACAGGTGGTGGGCCTGCAGCTCCGGGGCCTTGCTCGATTTGACTGTGGATGATTTGCTTCTTCTTGGCTCCCAGAAAATTTAAATGCCCTTCATATTTGCAACAGGGACAATAATCCACCCCAGGTTTTGAAACAAAGGCAGAATAGAGTCAATCCTGCTCTCCCTGGTCAGGTGCTAATCTGACGTACGGATAATGAAGAGAGGGGACAGGAATCGGGGCGGTGGTGGCGGCCGGGGGGAAGATCGGTCTGCGTAATCAGAGGATTTGCAAGGGAAGCGGGGACTTTGAATTAAAGTTAAATATTAAGAGGTGGAAAAATCAAATGGGGAGAGACTGGCCTGAAAGCGATACAAGAGTTGATGGGGGCTGGGGTGGGGAGGGAGGAGAGCCAGCTGGGCTGGCTTGGGCAGGAAAGAATTGGAAGCAACAGAATAATAAGCTAGAGGGTACATCTGAAATCAGGTTCCTGCTTCCTCTCCTGAATTAACTCTGGGGAGAGTCCTGAGGAAGGGGTGTGTGTGACGATCACAGTGAGTTTTCCATGAGCATTTCTTGTTTATTTTAGTTTAGCTCATGAGTTTGGATTTTTCTGAGTGGGGACAGGGGCTGGTAAAGCATTAAGAGTCAAAGAGGAAAAGCCTGGCCAAGGATGAAAAAAGGAACCTTCTGTGCATGGCTCAAGAGAAAGCTCAGAATCACATTAGGTTGCTTTTGTCCCAATTAAAGGTTAAACGAAAAAAGTTGTGTTTTTTTTTTTTTCTTTTCATCCAAAAAAAAAAATGGAGAGTACAAGAAAATGGTCTATTCCCAAAGTTTCAGTTTGTACCTCGCCTGTTCCTCCCAGCCAGTCCATGGGCGTCTCTTTATTCCTTGGTTTTGGAAACAGCACGGCTCTTTAAGATGCTCTAGAGATTTCTCAAAGCAAGATTAGAGCACATCACATAGCATATCTTAAGCCACATCCTCCTAAACATGTCCTCCAAATTCAGTGAAAACTCATCCAGCTGTATTCACATGTTGTGGGGGAGGGAAAAAACAGAAGTAATATTATTTTTGAACGTAAAGCATGTCCCACTGTTAAATGATTCTAGGTGTAAGAAAGCGATCTCTTCGACACTGAGCTCCCACCAGCCTCCCCGTCACTGCCCCTTAGACTGCAGCTGCCAGAAGGTGCTCTCTCGCCCTGTATGTTCCTCCGCGTTAAATAAAACTGGGTCTCTTGACTCTTCCCTGTTGTCTCAGTTCATGCTGCTGTCAAAGAACCATAGACTGAGCGGCTTGCACACGACAGAAATGTTATTTCTCACGATTCCGGAGCCTGGAAGTCTGAGATCAGAGAGCCAGCGTGGTCAGGTTTTCCGGCGAGGGCCCTCTTCCGGGGCGCAGACTGACATCTTCTCGTGTCCTCACGCGGTGGAAAGGGCATGAGGGAACTCTCTAGGGTCCCTTTTAAAGGGTACTAATCCCATTCAGAAGGGTTCCACCCTTATGACCTAATCACCCCCCAAAGGCCCTCCTGATACCATCGCATTGGGGTTAGGATTCCAATGTATGAATTTTGGGAGTGGACACAAACATTCAGTCCACTGCACTTTTATATAAATATAAGGTTTTCCATTCTGGTCAGCTACAGTTTGTTTGGTTCCCTTTTAATATATGGTCCCTGTAACTTAATGAGAAAGTGCTTTTCCTCCCTCCTTCCTTCCTCCCTCCCTCCCTCCTTCCCTCCTTGCTTCCTTCCTTCCTTTCTTCCTTCCTCCCTCCCTCCTTCCCTCCTTCCTTCCTTCCTTCCTTCCTTCCTTTTCTTCCTTCCTCCCTCCCATCCATCCTCCACACTGCCGTTATCACAATCATTACAAAATACACACCCCATCAAGTTACTCTCCTACTGGTCGAAACCCTTCAATGGCTCCCCACTACCTGCAAGAAAAATACTCCTTAGCATACACATGACCCCGCCGTATCTCTGATCACTCCAGTAGCCTAACTGGGTCCCGGGCCCCATTCTTGCCCCTCCCTCTCCGTGACCCATTCCCCACAGCTGGGACAATAACTGTATAACCTCCATCAAATGATATCCCCTGTTTATAACTCATTAATGAATCTCCATTGTACTTGAAATAAAATCCAAAGTCCTCCCCAGAGTTGACGAGTCCTGCATGATCTGGCGCCTGCTGCTTCTCAATCTCCTGCATCCCTCCTCCCGCTGGACACCCCAGCCTCGGCCCTTCCATCAGCTCCTCATATAGCTCGACCTTTTCCTGTTACAACTCTTCTCACAAACTGTTCCCCTGCTTGGGACGCTCTTCCCTCACTCACATGGCTGGCTCCTTCTCACTGCCCTCTCAGTGCTAAAGGCTCAGCATGGACGCCACCTCCTCAAGGAGGCCTTCCCTGACCACCAGATGGAAAGGAGTGCCCCCTCCCCAACACGTACGCACACACGCATGCGCATGCGCGCGCGCGCACACACACACACACACACACACACACAGTCCTCTTTCAACTCGCTGTCATTTTTCACTATAGCACTGTGTCGAATTTGTGATTTGGAGGTTGTCTTATTTGTCTACTTATTGATTGTCTGGCTCTCTCAATAGAAAGTAACCCCCACGAGAACAGAAACCATGGTGTTCTTCTGATCACTGCATACCCAGTATCTAGTTAGTATCTTGTACATAGAAGATGCCCAATAAATATTTATTGGATCAGTGAAGGTCTCTAATACCCTTATCTCTTATCCTCCACCTGCTCTTACTCATTCTCTAAGATCCAGGTCAAGAATCCAGTATAAAGTCCTTCCTCACTTCAGTGAACAGAGGTTATCATCCCCACATGCACGCAGAAGGCAGTGACTGATGCCCAGTCTGTGCCAGGCATGATGGCAGGCACTGGGAACGTGAGGATAAATCTACATACATCCCCCAGCTTCCAGGGGTCCACGGCCTAGGGGAGAAATGTGCACACGAGGAGCTCATTAAAACAAATGTAGAATAGACAGGATGATGCAGAGATGCATGGAATACGAGTGAGAGCAAAGAGAGGTGGGCGCTAACGAGGTTTCGTTCAATGAGAGCACAGGACCAAGTAGCACACTCTTTCCTTCCCTACATCTAGCAATTATCACTCATCATTATCAAGAACCATTTGCCTCTTGGTGTTTCCAGCTAGAGAGTGAGCCCCTGAGCACAGGGATGCTGTCAGATATAGCCCTGAGCCCCCAGGACCTTCCATCACTTCCATCCCGAAGGAGGAATACCGCTAGAACGGACTCCCCAGGACTTCCACTCTGCCTTAGGCTGCTTTGGCCCCGGCTGTTCTCTGATCTTTACATCCACACAAAAGCCCCCTTGACTCAAAAAAACAGTCCTCCCTGGAGAGAGCCTACTATTTATTGAGCGCCACCTGCCACATGGGTTAATCCAGCCTCAGATTTTTCCTTGACAGCCAACCCCATTTCAACTGCAGCTGATGTCCCATCTGACCCTTCAGAAACTGTTGAGAAATGAGGGGCAATAAATCGTCATCCGCTTGCCCAGCCCTGGCTCACGGCCACCGCTGCCACCACCTCTGCCTCCGCACCTCAGAAGAAAGACTTAGAAGCTGCAGATGAGGCCGAACTTCAGTCAGGCCCTGCTGGCAAATTAGTCACGCAAGGTGACATTTTCTAATCATGGAACATTAGCATCCTCCCTAATTATGAATTCGTGGGACTAACATGCTCAGGAGCAAACAAGACCAGGGCTCGCAGCATCTTGAGTATGCCTGTGCACTCACATGCACGTGCACACACACATGCTCTGCACACACATGCATACACACGCACATGCACATATGGGGCCGTGAGATGATGGGATTTGCCTCTCAGACATTGTTTAAAAGTTGACTTTGCATTTTGCTTGTAAGGAGAGAGGAAAACCACATGAGGGAAATCTCTAAAAATTAGGGAGCCTTTCTCAGAACTTCACGGATGAAGAGAAGACCGGAAAACAACAGCTGTAATGCAGAGAGTATTACATCAGTCTGAGATTAGACTGTCTGCTGTCTGATTTAGGCCTGGTAGCCAAGGGCGCCCCCTTGGGGTGAGATGCAACAGGCTCACTCTGCCACTCACCGACTCTTAACTCTGTGGAAAGCATTGCACTTGAACTCTCCTGCCTCACCTATAATTTGGAAACACCCACTTCTCCTAACTCATCCATTCAACACAGGTTTGTTGAGTGTCTCCTCCATGCCAGGCACTGCCCGAAGTCCCAAAGACTGGGGTGAACGAAGAAGCATAAACTAATCTGTCCACACCTGAACAAAACCGATGTTCTTACAGATTTAACACAAGGGGATGGCAGGTAGTCACGGCAGAAACATTTGTTACCCAGTGACCAGCAGGTGGGGGCTGCCTAATAAGGCTGACCTGGGGCTTTCTCTGGCTGAACAGGCAGCTCTTCCCAGGTCAGGGGTCTGTTCTTAGCAGCTCTCCCTGCTGGAACTTTCTAGTAATTGAGTATTAGATACATTTTGTGTCACTAGAAAGTAACGAAGATCTAGAGAGTGTAAAAGTAAAATTAAGTACCTAAATGACCAGATATAGGCATTTCCTATATTAAAGGTAAGGGAATCAAAGAGAGGATAAATGATTTACACATTATATAGTACATATAATAAATATAAATGTGTGTATGTGTACATACATAAATATTTGTGCATGCGTGTTTAGATGTGTATATGTAAATACATGTGTTTGTATTTATATATATGTATGTGTGTGCCACACGTTTATCTCAGTTCCTTTAGAAAATAAACAAGTATGTAAATTCCACAGCAAAGGGTCTAGCACACCGTGGACATGCAATAAGTATCATCTAACCTTACTCCTACTTTGCCTTTGCTTTATGACAATCAGAGTTGATGACAAGCCTCATTCTTCC
>NW_011888829.1:7591042-7608381 GCF_000151845.1 Pteropus vampyrus
GGTGGCATGCTGCCAGTCATAAAGACGTCACTGGAATGTCTCCTTTTTTTCAATACCGCTCCTTGTCGCCATAGATTGATCTGCCAGTTAAATATTTAGACATGATCATCTGCCTTTGTCATAAAGCACCACTCGACTTTGAGCGATGAGCAAGGAGGTACCGAAGTAGTAGCTAGTCCCCGCCTGGGACACGGGGAGAGATGGAAACAGTGACGAGAGGAGGATTCCACCCCCCGCCCCCACCCTGGGTCTGCAAATCTCTACTCAAATCCAACCAACCCATCTTGAGCAAGTTTAATACACCTCAGCTCCGGAGCTTGAGAAAGGCTGAGAAAGGGGAGCCAGTCCCTATCCTCAGATGGCCAAGTTCATGAGTTTTGCTCCATCGGACCCACGGCCTCTCTCAGTCAGTCCAGTCCTGCCCCAGCCTTCCCAACTATCAAAGGATTTTTCACGTCAGTTAGCTCACATCATCTTCACAGTGTCCCTCTGAAAGCTAAAAGTGCCAGCAACATGGCCCAACACCCATTTCTCATTTAATTGTCACGATCATCTCCCTAAGATGAGAATTACTGTCTCAACTTACGAGAAAACTGAGGCTCACAAAGGTGAAATGAATGGTCAGCCCAAGGTCACTCAGGAGGAGAAGAGGGGTCTGTGTCCAATGGCCCAGGATGTGTTCTTTTTGCCAGATATCCTTAGAAGGTCACCACCAACGTGCACCCTCTAAACTCATGTTTGATCACCTCAGCCAAAAAAGCCCCTTTAATCCTCTGCAACTTCTGCAGGAGCTCAAGATCTTTCCTGGGAAATGTGGCTCGCTTCCTGATCACAGATGGAGGCCAAAGGCCAAAGAGACTGAACCACTCGGCTCCTGGCTTGAACGTTTAAAGTTATCAGGTACTTTTCAGAGCAGTGACCATCAAAGCTCTGGGACCCTGCTCTGCTCTGACTTTAACAAAATGAACTTCAGAAGGTGGAGGGTCATTAGTAACTCTTTGAGGGCCACCCGGAAGGGCCTTGAGCAAGGCGAGGGCAAGGCGGTCCCACGGTGGCCAGACGGGACAGCATAGTATGGAGGCTATTGAGTGATCCTGAGCCCACAGCGCCTCAAGCCCAGTCTCTGCTCCGATGGTGAAAAAAAGTCTGCAAAGAAAACCTTGCCTTCGTTCCCGTTTCAGAAACAAGCAGGTACTCTTTCATTTCAGCAGCTGACAGGGGAGGGCGGGGGAGGTTAACATCATCAGAGGAGACAGCTGAGGTGAGTACTGTCTGGGACCAAAGAGAAGAAGCTTCTACAGCTGGCAGTGGTCACAGGCTCTGCAGTGAACACCCAGAGGGAAGGGAATGGTTGCTGAATCCTACTCTCCCACGCTCCACACGGGACAACTGAGGCTTCAAGAGAATTGTAAGCGCCTTACAAGGGTCGCACGCTTGTCAGTAGCAAGAATTCAGATTTTCTAACTCTCAGTCCAGCATTCACATTTGTTTCTGGAAAAGCCAGCCCAGTGGCCGCCATCTTGGAGGCATCCCTTAGAATTCCCCCAAAATACCACTGTGAGGATAAGAGTGAAGGTCACACACATCAGTTATAAAAGCATTTTATCAGGGAAAGAACTAAAGAAAAGGAGAATGGAAATGCTAGGCAAAAGGGAAGGTTAAAGCTACCAGATGGATCCCAAAAAGACCTACTTGGTGGCCTTGCCAGTGCATACGCAGTCATTCTGATCTGCGCCTGGAAAAGAAACCTAGCAATATTTGTCTTTAAGGGCCTCCCAGGTAACATGTTTGGCCAAAATCATATATCCCAAAGCTGTGTTTTTATTAAAATGGTGGAGCAATAAAGCCATAATACTTCATGATGCGCTCAAAGTGACATACCCCAAAAAAGCAGAATTCGGTCACCCCAATACGAATATCACTTCCACCAACCTCCTCCTAAACCAACCTGAGGGAAGCAGGTTGCTTTTCCCAGGATCGCCCCCTGCTCATGGATAAAGCCCCTCTGCCTCTCACCTCCTTATCGACTCTAACCAACCGAGAGAATAAAGCGAGCTACCTATTTTCCTCTCAAAAGAATTGGCCAGATTTTACCAGTTTCGGAAATGGACTCAGCAACACTTACATGATCCAACCACACTGGGCCCAGAAGTCAAGCACCCTCCTTCCGGAACAACTCAGTCATAGGGAACCCCAAGGAACGCAACAACTCTCTCTCCCGTCGCATTAAACAATTCCCCAGAGCCCAAAAGGAGGTTCACCTACCAAACTCCTGGGACAAAACATGCTCCTTCTCCATGCTTCGCTTCAGCTCATGGAGGACAGTCACCCTTTCTGCCTAAGCTGAGCTGCATCTCCACCCGACGGTAGCTCCTCACTGATTGGTCACAGCTTCCCTGCTCCCTGATTGGTCAAAGTTTAACGTTCATTTAGCCCTACTGCACCAGTGGGGCAGGATGGAAAGGGATGCATATCAGGAACTCTTTTCTATGCTGCAACTGAACAGGTGAGTCTATCAGTCAAAACTTTTTTGGTTCCAAGTCCACAAAAAAGTGATTTAAGAACAAAGGGGGCTTATCGGCCTAAGTAACTACCAAGTCCAAGAATAGAACTTATCTCAAGCTTAGCTAGATCCAGAGTTCAAGATTATCATCAGATGTGTATGTCTCTCTCTCTCCTCTCCCCTCCCCTCCTCTTCCCTCCTTTCCTCTCCATATGTTGACTTCGACTTCTTTCCTATCGCATATGACCGTCATGGTAGGAAAGGCTCCATAGTTACATAGCTTCACTGGTGACACACGACAAGGAGAAAGAGCTCCCTCGCCCAGTCCATAGATCAGCCTTGCTTGAGCTATATCCGTATTCCTTGGCCCAATCAATGCTTCCATAGTGGGGGAGGGATGCAGACATTGTAAGTAGCAGCCTCCACCAAAACGATAAGAAATGGAAGAGAGGCAGTTTCCCAAAAGAAATGGCAGTGCCCCTGCCAGAAAGAAAAAAAAAAAAATAGAGAAATTCAACAGACATTGACATACAAAGCCATCCTAGCCATTCTTGCTTCATGAGATTAAAGAAACAGACTCAGAATTTTCTGCAGAATGTTTTACATTCTAGATTCAAGAAATAGGCCACACTTAGGTATCGTGTCCTGACCCATATTATCTAAACCAGATTTTTCCAGAGAAGGCCTGCCTTTGGAGTATTCAGGAGCTTGCCACTACGCTCTCCCATTTGACAACCGTTTCTTGTGAATGTCCTTCCCTGGTCAGGAAGGAGAGACAATGTTCTATCTAAATCCCGGACGCTCCTCATTCCTCTGTGCGCCTCACCCAACTATGATCAACCCACTTGGTCCCTCCTGAACCCACACTTGGAAAGATCCAGGAAGAAGGTGGGAGAAGAGATTAAAGCAGGAAGTATAGTCAAGAGAAGTTGGCACCTGTTCCCCACAGGAGGCAGACATCAAAAGATGCTGAACAGAAAAAAATGAAACGCTGAGCAGAGTGTCAGGGCTCCTCCTCACCACACCCACCTCCACCTTTGCTTTCCGGAAAGCTCCGTATTGGGAGAATCTCACAGATCGCAGCTGATGATACCGGTGATAATGGACAAGGGTGTTAAGATGACGCAGGAACAAGTATTTGTTCCATCGCTTACCAAGTGAGTGAGCTTGGGCAAGTTACTCAACACCCATGATCCCGTCTCCTCAACTATAAAATAGAAATAGTGATTGTTACCTATCTCCCAGAGTTGTCTTGAGGAGTAAATGAGATAATGTCTGTAAAAGGCTTAGCATCGTACCTGGGATACAGTAAGCACTCAAAAAGTGTTAGGTGTGCTGTTGTCTTTAGTAGCCAGGTATATGTAGCATCTATAAGCCGAAGAAAAAGTATGTCTTAATCATATGTGCACTATTATTCAAGTATGCTATTTCAATGAATTAACTACAAAGTCATTGAAAACTGTTCCTGAATAGAGCGTGCCTTATAGTAACTATATATTTTCTCAGTCAGTGAGCACTCAGAGCACAACTGCTCCCATGTCGAGTTCCCCTTTTATTTTCAATTGAAAGAATCCACATACTCAATAAAGGTTGAGAAACACTGAAACACATCACAGTGTTGTCTTTATAGTGACTTAGATCCCATAGAAGTTATAACTCAAATGCAAAGTTTAGTACTTGATCTCTAGCATTTTCAAAGAATGATGTTCTTTCTCTATTGCCCTTTGCTACTGTTGCTTACAAAGAAATTAGGTGGAATTCATGGCATCAGCAAGCATTAAATATCCCCATCTGTCCTGCTTACCCTAGGAGTTTTGCTCACCTGGATTTTTCTCTCCTGCCCATGATGGATGGCCAGAAGCCACACTGTCAGATTGACTTCCAATCCAGAAATAGCTCTGCCATTTAGATGCCATGGGGATAACATTAATACCAGACACAAAAGCTAAATAAAAAGCCTTTAGCAACTGAATGGCCCTTAGATTTCAGAGTTATCGATCCAGTGGAGCCTGCTAAGTTATTATGGCTACAGTTAGGCTCAGAGAAATCTGTGATCCTGAGAAAAGTTAGCAGAAGTCACAGTCACCTTTAACTACAAAGCACAGCAAAAGGGCTGGGGGTGGGGGTGCAGCTAGTCGCCCCATCTATAATTCTGTATCCTAAGGGCTGCATTCATTCCCCGACATTCAGAGCCAGCCCGGAAACAGCCCCGTGGCTCAGTTTACCCTGATCAACAAGAGCTCAAAATTCACGGCACTTCTAACCTTTGTTTCGCATCTCACAAAAACGCTCCCAGATGGGGTAAGCTTCTGCATAATATTAAAGAAATTTAGATCGTGATTTGCCAAAGACAAGCAGTGACTGATGGAGCTAGGGTAAGAACGGCAGTCTCACCCCACCCCACCCTGCCCCCAGCTATGGAAACCCCCAAGACTGACTCCCAGACTCCGCATCCATCCCTCCGTATCATCTCCTAAGCTCTCCTGGATTGAGGGCTCAGGCTCCATCTGGCACTGAGACTTATCCATGCCTCTTTCCCTTAATAATCCCCACCCCCATACTCCAGGTTTGAACTAAGTTTATCATACTACCTCAGACTTAGGGTCGAGCTGGTGTTTACTTGGAGTGAACACCAGCGAGCATTGCTAGGTGCTGGCTGGAGCTCATGGGCTGAAACTACACGGGTCCTCCATTCTCTATGCATCTTGCACAGAGGCATGCTGGGGCTGTGCTGCAGATTAACACAAGGTAGGGCTGCGTATCAGCAAAGGGACCCCACACCCTGGGTTTCTCTTTTAATGGGCAAGCATGACGGTAGCCTTGAAAATAAGGCAAAAAATGTCTGAGTCTGGCTGCCAAATGCTCTCAGCTTGGCTACCAGCTATTTCCAGGAGTTCCTGGGAATGCTGGCTATTTGGCACCTAGAGAATATGGAGGCCAAGGAAGTTGAGTACACACAGCCCCTCCCGCTGGATGGGAGAAGGGAGATTCTCACCCCTACTGGCTTGTTACCAAGCTCCTTGAAGAGACCTAGGGGACATTCAGTGGCCCATATGGCTTGCTCTCCACATTTGGATTTTTAGACTGTAGGGCTCTGTCTATAGTGGGGAGTAGTACAAGGGAGGCAGAGGCTATAAAGGGCTTTCTCAGGCTCCTGTGAGCTTCTCTAACAGTCTCTTCTTCCCAGTAGAAGTTCTCCAGTAGGCAGTATGTCTTGGGCCATGCAATTCATCATCAAGGCAATGTAAAGAAATTACAGTGGGCAAAATGCCAAGGAGTGATGACTCACATGAATCCTCCTTTCTCTGGGAGCCATCCTGAAATGTGGCGATATGACTGTGTACCCTGGCCATGACTGATGGATCCATTGGTAGATTCTCGAGTAAATCTGGACCAATCATATTTTCTTCCAACTGGGCATTTATCTTATGGGGTAGTCAGATCCCAAGCTGGACAATGGCGGTGACTAGGGTAGGAGGTTCAGGACTTTCTACTATAGGGTCTCCAGACAATCCTCAGTTTTTCTACTTACTGAGTGTTTGTTTTTTAACACGTTTCTTTGAGCCATGAGATCCCCAGTATCCCTCAAACAACAAATTCCCCTTTTGCTTAAACCAGCCAGACTGATTCTTGCTATTTGAAAACAAACAAACAAAAACCTCACAATTAATGTGCATGGAGCAGCTCTTTTCAAACTCTTCTGTATTATTCTCATATGTAAAGTATTCTGAAAAAAAGAAAAATTCGTTCCTTTCATAAGTTCTGAAAGAAACATTTTTTTAAAAAAAAAATCAAAGACCTTCTTACGATTAGGAGAGAGCCATGGTTTTCCATAATTTCCATTAACGTAAAAGATGTATTGGTAAAGAAAGAGAAGAGTTGCCTGGGAAAGGTTTGTCGTAAGTTCAAAAACACAGCCTTTGAGGACCGTTTCGCTCTGTCTGCAAAAAGAATGGGCACTGCACTCTGGGGACAGGCCTTGTGGTTGCAGGTTGGGAGGACCGGGATTGTAATCCAAGCTTCTCCCACCCCACGTGTCCTTCAGAAGGCAGTGTGGGGCACGGACTCGGTCACACTCCTCAGCTCAAAGGATCTGGGTGTCCTCACTGGCTGGCTGGAACACATCCTGTATTCGTGTCTGTCTGCGTGTACAGTGCCTGCCATTGCCGCCTGGTGGTTAAGAGCAGGTGCTGAGCGACACTATCCACATCTGATTTCTGGCTCTGCAAGGACCCGGAATAAGTTACTTAAACTCTCTGAGCCTCACCTCAGTATCCTCATCTTTAAAAAGGGTCGTGATCATTAGATAAGATTAAAAATGTGAAGCGCTCAGAAAAGCACCTGCCAATAAGTGATCCAAAAAGGTTGGCTGTTATTGTTCTGTTATGTTCTAGCACCATTCTAAAGGAGATAGTTAATTGAAGAGAAAGAGAAATAGGAAAGGCATTCTAGAAGCCAAACTTCGAGAAATGTTTTGAAAAATGGTTTATTTTTGTGAAAGAGCTGTTATTATCCTCTAGAACTAATTAGAGAAGTGATAAAACACTTAACACTTTGCCTCTTCCGATAAATCCTAAATGGGGTTATTAGATGGATCAGCAGGAGAAGAGTTAGAAGTGATTTTCTGAAAAACTATCCACCAGAATAAGGGCATTTTTAACACTTGAACCACCCAAAGAAAATGAAGTGTTCTCCTTGTAGTTGAGTAAGCAGACCACAATGAGGTGAAAGTGGTAATTAATGGCCCAAGAAGATGAAATAAAAAAGTACTTCATTTGAAGGCAGACATTTTTATTTCTCTTAATATTGTCCTATATTGTTTCCCCTTGTTTTAGTTCATAATTAAGAACCAGTAGTTCAATTGATAAGAATTGTGTTTTTGCAGGAAAAATGTATAAGAGGCTTGATTAAATGGTACATTTCTATTTCATTCCAATAATTTATGGGCTGGCTAATGCCAACTCTTTCGAGCAAGCTACACCATTCGACTGGTGAAGGCTGATACTTCAGATATTTTATCATTTATTTCATTTCATGCCTTATTTCACCTCATTAGTTCGTATAATACAAACAACTCTATAAGGCAGGTATTGCTATCCTCATTTTACAGAAGCAGAGATATAAGAAGTCGCTTCAGTTTATACTAGTAGCGCAGTAATTATAAGAGCAAACATTTTATTGAAAGCTTTCCATGTGCTAAGCACAGTAGAATGTATTTTTTCAAACATAATCCCTTTTCATCTTTATAACAACCTGTTATTATTATCCTCATGTTTTTTACAGGAGAGGAGACTAAGGCTTAGAAAGGTTCAATCATGTATCAAGCTCATGCACGGAGGTGGGGGTCTGGATTTGAACCTGACTCTTGCATGACTTGATGCCTGTGCTAAAAAAGAAAGAAATCCAAGTCCAGATCTTGAGTGGGGACCGTTCTTCCAGCTCTTCTGTGCCTCTTAGGTCCCAGCAAGAACAATCTGCCCGTGTATATTCTGAACATTCAAAATGCTATTCTCCAAGTGATGACGAACAAAGCTGTTTTCAAAACAAAAACACCTTCGGAGTGTTTTGGACGTCACTCATTCTGTTGCTCAAAGGACCTTGAGGGACCTTGAGTGGAGCCTGGGCAGTGATTGTGCAAAGTCAAGGGTACTTAGTGAGAAGCCTGGTGCTTCCACAGCCATCGGTTCCAGGTACAGGCCCCGTGGGGTGTGCACACCATTTACCTCGCCTGTCCGGCCACTGCAGCTACAGCCAGAGATCAAGAGATGCAGGCCCCAATGAAAGAGCTGAGACCTGTCTTTTCGGTTAACAAAAATCTCCCAAGGAGGAATGTGGAGGCATAGGGTTCATTACTTACACTTTGAAGCTAAGACCATAACAATAATGACACTAAAAACGCCAGTCCAAAAGCTCAGGCTCAAGCATTTGGTAGTGTCTCCCACCTGAGACCCCCACTTTCATTTATATTTTCTCTTTACCTTGCTCATTATGTGTCCCCGTATTGCTTCTATGCCTAAATTAGTTTTATGTGGCTTTCAACAAAGGAACGATGTCTTATTAACTTAATGGCAGACAAATTTAAATAGAAAATCAGAGCACCGGAAGGAGGAAGCGAGCATGTTTTACCCTGACAGCTGGCGTAGGTGCTATCAGTGGGCACTGGCGCGGGCTCCGAGAGCCACGGCAGAAGCTAACCTGTCACTCTGGCTGTCTCATGCTGGGAAGAGACACGTCTGAGAGCTGGCTGCATGGATGCAAAGGGAGGAACCTGAGCACTGAGTTGGCTCCAAGAAGCAGCTCCATGTTGGAGACCTCATTCCCACAAGGTCCTGAATGCTGGGTTCCTGGCAAGAGTTGTACCTCATGGGTAGGATGGAGAGCCAGTTTTTAAAAACTTCTCACCTTTCTGGCAAAAAAGTCCCTCGGCCTAAAGACCAGGAGCTAAATGTCAACTGCAGCTAAGACCCAGTAGAGCTCTAAGAACGAGGAGAACCCGCCACCAAAGCCAAACAGAACTTTTCAGCTCTTTCTCCGTCCCTTGTGCAAAAAAAGGCACAAGCCAAGTAGTGGACCTGAAAATGTCACTGAGCAGGGGAAGCGCAGCTTTCTGGACTAGGTGCTATGTAGGTTCAAAGAACACTGGGGTTCAGAGATAGGAATCTCCAGGGTCCTGAAAAGCCACCATGTGCAAACACAGCCAGAAGCAAAAGCAAAGAATGCTGGGGGTGTGGGGTGGGGGTTGGGGAAGGGCTGCTGGCAGGTTAATGGCAGAGCTCTCCCCAGCGCACACACACCCACTCACTCCCGGCCTCTCCCCCAGGGCCTCTCGCTAATGAGAACAGCCTCATGAGGCTGCTCCTGAGAGACAGCTGCTCAGATGTCAGCCAGGCATCCCCCCCGGGTTCTCAATGGGGCCTCCAGTTTCCACGGTCACAAGGTAGCATTTGACTCACTTAATGTGCAAGAATTTCTGGGACACAAAGAAGGACAGGTCCGGGCCCTGAGGAGTTCACAGCTAGTGGGAATTCAGACACGCTCATGAATGACCTTCACAGGGGCCACAGCTGACTTGCCCAGCCCAGGGAGGTCAGACCTTCCCAGGAAGCTAAAGCTATAGGTGCAAATTCCACAAAGAAGCTCTCCGAGATGGCACCAAGTCAGCAAGATCCGCCCAACCCTTCACCTAGCCCCACTCAGATGTGAGCAATCTGTCCAACAAGAAACAGGGGGGGGACAGTGTTTCACATCTGTCCCCAAAGCATAGTGCTTCAAGCTGACGCTAAAGCAAAAATTCGGTATCAAAAAGAGCCTTGGTGCAAATCATTTAAATCAATCCGAACTACCTCAGATGGACGAGCCTCTACTGTCACTGAAAAATGTGACTGCATGAAGTGACAAGGTCCTCGCAGACTGGTCTCCACATGATTCTTCCCATTTCTCAGACAGGAAACAAAGGATCAGTACTGGACCATCCCTGCTCACTCTCACATTCCCCAAAGGACCCTCCCTCGGCCCCAGACATCGGATTCAGTGTTGAGCACACAGAGACTGTTCTGAAGATGGAGGCTGTGGCTTTGCTGAGGATGGAAAGAAAAGAATGATCGTGTGCCGTGTGTATATTTCCCTGCAAGGGGCGGGGGAGCCTGGGGCCCTCCCCAGGGCAGAGGTGGCAGGTAGAGCAGAGTGTTCGGGAAAGGCAGGCAGTCGACAGAATTGACAGACAGGCCACCGCCAGTAGAAGGCAGATCCTCCTCCCCGCGATCTTGCCCAGACCCCCACGGCCTGTCTGGAAAGCTCATATTTTCAATGTAGACATGTCACACCATCTGGATCACTCACCTGCCACAACCTGCTTCCAAATTAGGTCAATTCATTGTCTATCCCAACATCAACTTTGCAATAACTTTGCTTTACATGAGCACGTCAGGGAAGGGCCCCTTTCCCAAGGAGAGAGGGTATTTCATTCTACTGTATTTCATTCGCTGCAAACCTGGGAGATGGTGAGCCTTTTAGTGGGTCATTATCCTCACCGGGCTGAAGAAGAAATTGAGGCACAAGGAGATTTTTAAAAATAAAAAACAAAACGACTTTACAGATGCAAGACTAGAGGCCAGGGCTCCAGATTCCTGGCACTTCCTGGTGCTTCCCATGGTCGGCCCGCTCACTGAGGTTATGTTTCGTTCCTTTCCCTCTGTCCTCCCCTTGTAGAACCTCAAAGATGGCTAAAGATGTGAGCCATATGCCCCTCTGCCGGTGCCCGACTATTTATGAAGACCTCTTGGCTTCGTTCAAGCTTTAACACAGAGCGTGCTGATGCACTGTGGGGTGTATTGTATGTGAGCAGAGCACAACTGAATCTAGCAGTAGAAACACAACTCTGGGGAGAAGCCCGGT
The DNA here is from genome assembly GCF_000151845.1 of Pteropus vampyrus. Lineage (NCBI taxonomy): Eukaryota > Metazoa > Chordata > Mammalia > Chiroptera > Pteropodidae > Pteropus > Pteropus vampyrus. The sequence continues at coordinate 7,601,940 of NW_011888829.1, forward strand.
ACCCAGTACCCAGTATCCAGAGGGCAGGACAGTCAAGACCTCGAAGCAAGGGCTATACACATATGTCATGGCCATCAGGGCAACGGAGAGGGGCCCAGGGCACAGCAGGTTGGCAGGAGGCAGTCAGTGGTCTAGGCCAGGCCCTGCTCTTGGGTGGGCCTGTCTGCGAGCCTTTTGCCCAGAAGGGCCTCTCCTCTCTCCTAGGGTGATTCCTACAACTATTTGGCTTAGAGCCTCCTCTTCGATTTTAGTACCCTATTCTCCTCAAATCTTTAAATGACTGAGCTCACCAAGTGAGTGGCTCCGGGAGAGAAGAGATGAATGTCATGTGTGTTGAGGGCAGAGACGGTGACTCCAAGGGAGAAAGGACATCAGAGGAAGGCGGGAGGTAGACCTGGTGGCGGCAACTGTCCGAGAGGCCGCCCTGTCCTGGAGCTGAGCTGGACCAGAGTTGGACAGTCATTCTACATGACACCGGGGTCAGGCTCGGGGACAGGACGATTGTCTCCTCCCAGAAAGGTGAAGCAGGAGTTCAGGCAGGATCCCCAGCCTAGAAGAATCAGGATCCCCAGCAGATCCCCTAGAAGAACCAGGATATCTGTCAGAAGATCAGGTAGAAACTCAGCTCCAGAGGAACAAGCCTGGTCCATGGTGACACAAAAGCTCGGTCACAATGAATAGGAAAAGAGTCCACTGCTGCCAGCAGGACAGAAACCCACATCAAGCTGACGTGCTTAAATCTCTAAAGCTCTGGCCCAGACGCCTTCGGTCCGGATGAGCAGCCCCTGCCAGTGCCTTCCCTGCCTGCGACCCTTTGACCTCCCCGGGGCCCCTGGAGCCAGTTCTCCTGGATGGCGTGGCTTCCTGCACCTCCCGTGGAGATGCCCCTCCAGCGGCAGGAGCCTGTGCAGTCCTGAGGCAGGTGGAAGGACCAGGAGTGCATGTGTCCTGAGGGACTCGCATCTGAAGGGTAAACACCTCACTCCTCGCCCTCAGGCATACAATTCTAAGGCATGTCGCCATGGCCTCTCAGGAGGCTTCAGAAAGATCGAGCCCCAGATGCCCACAATGATGAACCACTCACCAAGTCACTCTTCATCGCCCCCTCTCCCTCACCATGCATCCTGGGACCACGTCCCAAGCAAACGACTGACACCTAAATACTTGTCTCAGGGTTGGTTTTGGGGGAACCTGTTATGGATTGAATCGTATCCCCAAAGAAGATATGTTGAAGTCCCAACGCCGATGACCTCAGAATGAGACACTGTTTGAAAATAGGGCCATTGCAAATATAACAAGATAAGATGAGGTCATACTCGAGTCGGGCGATCCTTGGTCCAATATGACCAGTGTCCTCATAAGAAGAGGAGAGAGAGACACATGGAGAGAAAACAGTCATGTGATGATGGAAGAGAGACTGGAGCGATGTCTCTTTAAGCCGAGGGATGCTGACAACAACCGGAAGCTGGAAGAGGCAAAGAAAGATTCTCCCCTATGGGGTTTAGAGGGAGCCTGGCCCTGCCAACGCCTTGATTTTGGATGTCCAGCCTCCGGAACTGTGAGATGGCACATTTCTGTCATCGATGCCACTCAGTTTGTGGTCCTTTGTCACAGCAGTTAATACAACACCTGACGACAGTCTGTGAGGAGGCTACACCTGAGGATGGAGGTCAGTGGCTCTAACCTGCAAAGCTCAGAGGGGCAGGTGGTCCCCTGAGATGGTCGCCTCCATATCAACAGTTCTCACTAAGCATTTGGACGGAAGCTACTGGACCTGCAACGGGCTCTGAGAAGCAGATGGCTGTGGCCGTGGGCACGGGGGACTCTGTGGACTGTCTGCACCCGCTCACCGCTCCCACCTCCATCCCTCTTAAGCCTAATACCACAATCCCTTACTGATATTAAAAACTGACAAGGAATTTTGCCACCGGCACGAGCATTTTAATATTGAAAGGCTGTGAAATCTAATAAGAGCTACAAGGGAGGCTGATAGGGGTGACGTCCTCCTTTTCCCCCTTTTGAGCTTCAATAGAACTGGGATTCAATAAGCAAATGTGACAGAATATGTAATTTCCCCTTGATCCTCAGCGGCCAGGCATTTCCTGTTTAATAACCTTAAACTGACGTCCCCTCCCCCGAGCATCTCTCCTCTCCATCTTATCAGAATGATCCTTCATTTGAACACAGCTCAGACTGGCACTTTGGTGGCACCTTATCACCGCTTGAAGATACAAAGGGAACACGCTGAGACACTATTTTCCCCCTTTGTGGTAAGGTGTTAATGAGATCTTCCTGCCGTCCCGGTGTCTGAGATGAAGGGAGATCCTCGATCCTGGCCCTTTCTGGTCAAATCTGAGTTTTAACACCTGTCCACCAAAGGTATTCCTGACAAGCCCTGCCCAGACAAGGGGTCACCAAGGTAGAAATCTTCCAGCTAGAGAGTGACCTGGGAGGCTGGGCTCTGAGTGTCTGTGTCAGATACACATGTGACGATGACAACAAGTGCTCTCACCCAAGCAGGAGAGGGCAGCGGAGAACTCTGGGGAGGCGTCTGGGCAGGCTGACAAGCACAGAGCAAGAGTCACCCCAGGGAGGTGTCCTACAGCCTGCTGAGGCTGCGGGCTCCCAGCCTCTGAGTGGGGTCCCAGCTCAGGAGAACAGAGGTAAGTGCTTTCCGATGAGCTAAGCCCTTGAAAGGACAAAATAAAACTCTTTGGTTCCTGTTTCAGTTTCCTGAAGTAAGCCAAAGAGAGCCTTGCCGGTCCTCAGAAAAGAGATGTGAAGTCTTTGTCATTAACCATCCACTATGGGCTGAATTGTGTCTCTCCCAAAATTCATGTGTTGAAACCCATACTCCCAATGTGGCTGTGTTTGGAGACAGGGCCTTTAAGGAGGTAACTAAGATCAAAGGAGGTCCAACATGGTCCAATAATCCAATATAAATGGTGTCCCAATAAAAAAAAAAGGGAAGAAAAGCCAGGGATGCACACACAGAGGAAAGGCCGTCCGAGGATAAAGCGATAAGGCAGCCATCTTCAAGAAGAGAGGCCTCAGGAAAGACCAAACCTTGACTTTGGACTTCTAACCTCCAGCACTGTGAAAAAGCAAAATCGTGTTGTTTAAGCCACCCCGTGTGTGGTATTTTGTTAGGAAAGTCTTAGCAGACTAATATGCCATCCTTCATTCTTAACTTGAATCCCCTCACTACAGCCCAGAGAGGGTCAGTCATTTGTTCAAGGTCACACAGCTCACTCATGGTTGAACCAGAATTAAAACCCGAGGTCCTGCTCTCAGTTTCGTGCTAATCCTGCTACACCAGCTGCTCCGCAGAAGAACAAAGTCAGCGCTGCCCACTAGACATGAACACACACACACTCAAATAAACACCTTAATTTTTAATAAAGGAGTAAAAATTCTCCAACCTCCACTGCTTTGGGCACTGTTCAGTGGGAATAATTGAGCTTCTTCATCTCCTGCTGCACAAACCACCATCTCGAGGACTTGGTATTTACTTGGATAAATGGTAATCGCCCCCAGAATGGTAGCCAGCCTCGGAGGGTCACCCGACTGATAACATTTGCAGTTGCTATGTTACTTCAGTTCCTAATGTGCCGTCATTTGTTACTTAGAGTTCCCAGAAGTCCCTGCAAAGCTAGAAGCGACAGACAGGGAACCACGCTGGCTTGGAGCGGGTGCTACCAGGTTCCCAGCCAATTACACCCCGGCCCTGAGTATCTGAGCCAGAGTCCCCAGGTCTGATGGACAGTAAGCTTCCCCCATACTTCCTTTACTGGATCCCTACTTCTTGGGCCACGAGAGAAAAGGACCTGAACAGGGATGGTGGGCCATGAGGCTGGCCCTGGTGGATGGACTGACCGAAGGGAGAGGCAGACCAGAAGACACTTGTTCAGGACCATTTAATGTTTACCACTGGCAGCCAGGACGCAGAGGCCATGGGGCGTCATGGAAAAGAGCACTAGTTTTAGAGCCCGAAGACCTGGATTTGAATACAGGCTCTCCCAAGAATAGCTGTTTGCCTTAGGGAACTGTTTAGACTTCTCAGATCTTTGGTGTTCTCACCTATAACGAGGATAGGGAACGACAGAATGCACAAGTGAGCTTTCAGCAGTGCCTGGTGCCTGACGGGATCGATATAAATAGTACTTGGTCCTCCTTCTGTCCTACGTGCAGATGAGCCCTGGACGCAGGGCTGGCCTTCAGCTCTCAGTGGCTGGGATTGAAATGCTAGGAAGACCTAAGACAGGTGAAGGCAAGAGAGAGAACCACGGAAGAAAAGAGGTCAAGTAAAGAGAGAACACCAGGCCGCGTCCCGGTTGCCCCAGGTGATGACTGGCAGGTCCAGTAACTCCGCTTTCTCTCTTCCATTAAGTCATAGAAACCTCTTTTGAGGAAGAAAGTGTTCAGTTAAAAGGTATGTTAAGAGATATATAAGAGATATCTTTGCTGGCAGATATAGTGATAAAGCCAAGGGCGGGAAGCCATGGAAAGGGGGCGAGGTCAGGGCTGGGAGGGGCGAGGGCATCTCAGTTCTCCTCGCGGTCTCTTTAATTCCACACCGAGTGCCTGCCGTCTCAGCCGAGGCCTCCTCTGGCCTTGTTTCTCGTCCACCCCCTTCTGCAAACGGCCCTGAACAGCAGGGAGGGCGGATCTGAGGACAGGGCTGGGGCTGGCATGGAGAATCCTCCTGATCCCCACCACCAGCTCTGGTAGAACCAAATTCGTATCCATAATGTGAACTGGCCCATGAACAGGAAAACGGCTCGGTGCAATTCCGATAAAGCGAAAGGCACAGAGCCTTCCTGCAGGAATCTCGTTTATCCACTTTCTTGTGCAGGAAGATGGCTGTCTGTACATATGTCTGTCACATTACTTGGGAACAAGTTCAAGTTCTCTGAGAAGAGTGCTATGTCGTCTATGAGGTCATTTACTTTAAAACACTTCAGTGTAAACAAGGTGAGATGTGTGCACAGCTATCTCTGAGTATTTTTCAGACAGTTAGCATTAGAGGTGCCCAAAAATGAACACTTCAGGGTGGTCCCAATTCTTAGCATTTAAAATATCAGTGTGTCAAAAATCCACTAAGTCAGTTTGCCACACGAAGACTGGCCTAAAGTGAATGAGCCTAACCATCGGCGTAAGTGCCTGTGGCCTGAACAATAGCTTGGAGACTAGGAAACAGCCCGGTCTGATCAAGGTGACCAGAGCAATCCTCAGGACAGCCATGCAGCTAATGAAGACTGTAACCTAATCAATGGCTTGGCACGATGCTACCATAACAAAGCCATGCTCCCTTCTCTGGATTCTCCAGGCAGGATCTCGTTTCTGTGAACACATCCCTCCATCTAGGCTTCTGCCAGCACTGACCAGGGGAGACGGGCTCTGACCAGGCCCAGGTGTGCTGGTCCACGTGGTGGGAAGACCTGGGTAGCTGGAGATGCTATAAAGTGTGGCTGTCAGGGACTAGCCCGGGATTCAGACTGGCTGCTTTCAATCCCGCCCCCACCGCTCATGGTCCTTGGGCTTGTTACATAACCTCTCTGTGCTCAGATAATGCAGGTAAAGGGTTGAGGATTGTGCTCAGCAAATCGTAAATGCATTATTCTTATCACCCCACAGAGGAAAGTTGAGCACCAGGACATCCGAGCTCCAAGACATCAGGTTTTATTAGGATAATAATAACTACCTTTTAATGAGACGCTGAATCACTATAAACACACTCTACGAACTTCTTTATATTACACTCCAGCTCCCTGAATCCTCACAACAACTCTTTGGGGGTAGCTAGTATTATCCCCATTTTACATTCTCGGGGATGATGAAGGTAAAGCTTGGGAAGGTTAAGTAACTTGCTCCCTGCTACACAGCCTAAAGCAGAGGAACCGGGACATAAACCAAGCCCCGTGTGACACAGAGCCCGCCTCTCTCTAGGAATGCCGTGCTTCTTCCTGGGGGCAGTCTGGCTCTCCGTGTTGACTTGTTGACCAGGGAGAGAACTCACGGACAATGGAACGGCTCACCCGCTTGGCGATTCTCTTTCTCACTTTGTTAATGAGCGAGCTTTCAGGTTCATGCGTCGGTCTGCTAGGACCTGGGCTGGGGGAGTGGTTCACAGCCTCGGCCTTGGGTACACGATAGATTCACCTTTAAAAAGCTCAATGCTGAGGTCACACTCTGGTCCCATCAAATCCAAATCTTAGAGACTGTGACCCACGCAGCTGTACTTTTTAGGCTCCCCAAGCAGTGACAATGCTCCCTTAGGTCATGAACCACTGGATTAGGATGAACCAGCAAGGCTGCGTCTAACAGACGCCTGTAAAACTAAGCACGCACCTGATCCTACAAGGGCCCTGAGCCCAATCACCATGGCTAGGTTCTGAACACACTGAGAAGAGCGTCACCCTCCCGATTCTCTGACGGGACA
>NW_011888829.1:7608601-7615225 GCF_000151845.1 Pteropus vampyrus
CCCATCAGGGGCAGCGGGCTCTTATCCCTGCAATAAATACTTATGAAAGCTTGCTGATGCCAAACCTCTTGAGGGGAATGTGGGGGAGAGAGAGCTGCCCGGAGCTGGGGGCTCAGGATGCAAAAACGGTAACAGAGAGAGCAATGGACTGAGGGTAGAGGGCAGATGGATGGTCAGGGAGAAACAAAGGCAGATACAAGAACCACATTACTGCCCATGGAGGACCTGGGCCAGGAGCGAAGCCACCAGCTTCTCCACTGGCATGCCGCGGGACATGGAGCCTGGCACTCTCTCTCTACAGAAGCGCAGCATGTGCTTCTGTACAGTGCACTGAGAAATGCCACTGCCCAAAAGATGCTGTGACAGTGCTCTATAGAGCTCTGACCTCCAGCAGCACATGATGGAGAGGCCTTCACATGCCCTCAGCTTGACTACACTTCAGACGGGATTCTCCCCGCACGTAGCCCCCACCTCCCTTCTCTGAGAGCAGTTACTCTAGAAAACTTGCCCTTGCAAATTCTTTCTCTGCCCCTTTGAGATGTGAGCCTTCTCCCATGCCACTTCTGTAACCCAGGAATGTCTTTCTCCGGCCATGCTTTTGAAATGTGCTCATCAAAGGAAAGAAGGAAAGAAGTAGCTCTGCCTCCCCGTCTCTGTGGGAACGTAGGAGCCTAACTTTCATGAATGACAATAAGCAAACACAAATGTCCCAGTTACATCAACCAACCTGCCCCTAACGTCCTCCAGTTCTTTTTCACTAGTTCACCCCGGTGATTAAAAATTCTCCTGCCTTTTGGTCCAAGAGCTGAGTTCAATCTCTCTCCCCTATTGCCATAGTCATGAATAAAGTCTTCCTGGCATGTCTCACTCTTTCTGGTGCAATTTTTCTTTGACACAGAGAAAAAAACTCCAAAAAACAGTAGAGGCCTCTGAGCCCTGGGAATCGTGGTCTGGCTGGTTCATCTCTACAGACTACCTTTGGGGAAATGTGATTGGCCACAGATGTCCCTTCAGCAAAAGAGACGAATCCTGGAACACGCCCCCTGAAAGGTACCTCAATGATCATTTCATGCAAACTCTACTTTCTCACAAAGGAAAAAGCTGGGGTTCAAAGACACAGACAAGCTACATAATTTGCAGGGCCCAGTGCAGAATGAAAACATAGGACCCCGTGTTCAAAAAGCAGTCTCTTCCTTCGGCAGTCTCTTTCTCAGCTGTCCTGATATTTTTATGTGCTATTTAATGTCATGCTCCCTTGGGCATGAGACAGTCTCTGGATGAACACAGACCCTCCCATTGTGTGGGGGTATCCACGGCAATGCCAATTCTCACTGCGCCCTCACTCAGGCCCCTACCAGGAGCAGAGGGCAGCAAAGGTCACTGGGCTGGAGAGGCAGCTGAGAACCTGCCTGTGAGGAAGGGAGGTGAGGATGCAGCAAGAGATGGGGCCGTGCATGAGCAAGGCTCTTGGCCCCAGCGTATGCACTCCACTGTTCCAGGGACTTCACCTATAAAACACTAATTCGAAGAGAAAATTCCTAAGAATTTCAAGAGAGTAGCCTCAGAGCATTAAACTCCAAGCACAGGCCCCCTTCTGATCAGAGGGCTCTGTGCCACCGCATTAGTCACACACCCATGAAGTCGGCCCTGCAGAGACTTAGAGTAGCTTGTTCATGGTCACGAAGTTGCTTGTCAGCAGAGCGAAGACTGGAACCAGGTCTCTGACTTCCGGTGCATCGCTGCCAGATCCTGCCCGCTGTAGCGGGCAGTGCCTTGCATAGTCCTGGGCGAGGAGAGACCCTCGCTTCAGGACCCAAGCCTGAGAAAGCCCCCGCTTGAGAGTGACTTCCTCAAAAGTTCCTAAGTACATGCCTAGTGCCAAGGAGTAGTCGGGCCAGGACACCCTGAGCCAGAACCAAGACCCACACGGGCTCTGCTCCTCACTGGAGTGGAACTCCACGTCTGGGACTCAGGCTTACAGCTGTCGTGTAACCAGGCCCAGTTCCAAGAACCTCCCAAGAGAGAGGGCTGACAAGGGGATCGCTCCTGCTGACAGGTGTGGCAAGTCTTTCACTTGATTGTATGAGATTAGGAAGCCAGAATGGCACTGATTTTGGGTGAACTCTCCCCCAGCTCAGTAAAGGACTCTGGGCTTCCCATAATCTGCCACCACGCCTTGGGCATGAGCTGCACGTGGGGGCCCGTGTGTCTCCATCCTGTCCCAGTGGGACAGGGTAGCAGCAGGCGTCATTTACCCTGTGTGTCCCAATACAGGGTAAGGTCAATGGGAGACCCAAGATGGTCCCTCTGTGGACCCCACACCATGTGTCAGGCAGTCTTCAGGCAAGAAGCCTGCTTCGTAACACCAAAAGCCCTTTCTAATGGATGTGCTGACATCATGCTCTACCGGTTCAGTAGCAAGCCTCGCCAAGGCTCAGTAGCAATCTATGCCAAAGCCAGGACAGACAAAAACTGGGGCCTGCAGAGAACAGAACTGTTAAAACAACAATCAGGTCTGGAAGGCTATGGCCCACGGCCATTTTTGCTGGCTATAAGCGGGGTCTCCGGAACCAGAGGGAACACACAGCTCTTCTTAAAACGAAAGGCGTTTATGCTCGAGATGAGACTGAGTTTTAGCTAGGCAAGAGATGTGCTTACGTGTACAAGGCAAAGAACAACACAGTGACTCTTGGTGGCAAACGGAACAAAACCAGGGTAATCTAGGGAAAGGTGACTCGTGCTCATGGAAACTGTGGCATGGTTCGTGCCAAATTCTGAAGCCATCTTCCTGCTAAGGCCATTGGACACAGAATCCGTGTAATGCTATACCCTTTGAGGATTTAAGTGTATTGAAAGGAAATAAAGTGAGTCTGTTCTCTTGTAAAAAAAAAAAAAAAAGCCAGGACGGACATTCTTTGCATGAATGGGAATAGATGGGAATAGAGCTAGAGGTAAAATAGAGATGTCACCAACGATAAGGGCTGTCACCACACCAGGGCCTCAGCTTCAACCCCACCAAACCTACGACATGGACTTAACCCTCTGCTCCTTTTAATTCTAATTTAATAAAATTGAGTTTCAAGTGCAGCTGACAGGTTTGGTCATATGACTTCATTACCATTTACTCTCAGTCAATTATCGTAGACCATCTTCGTCCTTGTTGAGTTTGGAGTTTTACACATCCAGGAGTCCAAATGGATAAAAAGAAAACCAAGTACCTACTTTGTTAAGATATTTAATGAGAGGGTGAGAGACTAACGATTAAAATAGCAAATTTTATGTAGCCCTTTCTATGTTCTAGCCACTGTGCTGTACACCTTTTATAAATTATCTCATCTAATATTTTCCACAACCCTATGAGAAGGTACTAATAAAATCTCTGTTATAGAGCAGAAAACTAGAAGAAGTTGAACAATTTGTCCAAGATGACACGATTAAGTGCTGAAGTCTAGATATGAACCCAGACAGCTTGAACTCATAATCATTACCCTCAACCACCTCCTCATTACAATGCTTTAACGTTCCTGTCCCTTAGATTTAATTTATCTCTCCCACCAGGATCAAAACATACCTTCTCGGCACATCTTCCCTGGGCCGCTTCTGCTGAAAGATTCAGCAACATCAAAAAGATCCATTGTTTAATTAAACTTACCAAACAGCAGACCATTGGTCTATTGCTGGCATTTTATTGATATGTTATTACCACTCTATCCCAAAACATCTTATATCAACTGTTTTATAATACCATAATCCCCACACGGTCTAGATTTTCCAGAGTAATCTTGATTTCAACATAGTGACCTATTTTTCACAGAAGCCACAAAGCGTTAGCAAACTTATATTTACATCCAAAACAGAGTCCCCACTCTTTTTCTTGCATCGAAAAGGGTCCCAAATTCTTTTGTCAGATTTCTCTTGTCAAAATTCCTTGGGTTGAGAAAATGAGGTATTGTGTAGATGGAGGCATTTCAGCTCACTTCTGGCTCATGGCTGAGCTAACTGACGCTTTAGCAAAGCCACCGCGCCATGTGGGGCGATCGCCAGGGCTGAGTCGGAGCAGCCCCCAGTCCCAGGCTCTGGCATTTTAATTAGCCTCCGGACACCTACTGATTGCCACCACCGTCGCCAAGCCAGTTCTCATTCTTATGGATTTCTGGTAGTAGTACCACTGTTTCCCAGCAGCCTGATTTTCTCCCCTAGAGAACAGACAGCAGATTGTCATCAAGCGCTGAAGCAAGTCCTTACCACTCCCTGTGTTGTGCTATGCGTGGCACCAAACCCTGCACATCCTGGCCAGGTCACACAGGCTGGAGGCCTGATTGGTGCCAGGGACACACGTGGCCAGGCATTCTGTTGGTCCTCGAATTTATGGACTGCACTCACCATCACCCGCCCACCCATCCCATACGCCTGTGCATACACAGCCCTCCCCTGTGTCATGTCCAAGAAACACAGAAAATATCCTTGGCCGAGAGCCATGGAGACCAGTGGTTCCAAATGATCGATTCCCAGCTGCAGGCAGGTAGAAAGCAGAGACTAGTATTTTCTTCTAATTCTCAATAGTGGTAACCCCTTGGGCCAGGTAACCCCTTGGCCGTGGAGCCTTTCATCGATGTCATCAGCGTCCTGAATGCGTCTGACTGTTCGATGGAGCATGGTACCCATGACGCGAGGGACACGGGGTGTGCGGCCTGGAGTACCAGGTTTTCTCACCTGTTCCCCAGTAACTCATATGTAATTTGATGTATATGAAATTACTTAGCTCTTCGCTTTTGAAGTAAAAGCGAGTTTATAGGAAAATGTATCGGCACTTGTCAAGGTATTAAATAAAAAGCAAAACCTCTCTGTGTTAAGAGTTAGAAGAAAACAAAAGACAGGCTTCATGTCCTCTAGAACGTGAGTTCCAAGCCTGGGGAAGAGAGGGTGGAGGACAGACAAATAGTCCGGGGAGACGACAGACTGAGGCAAGCATGACTTTATTTGACCATCACTGATCCATCGCACACGTTCAAGCAGGTTCATCTTCTACACACCAGTTGACCTGTATGGCCGTGTAGCAGAGCGAGGTCACTACAAGCTGTCAGCAGTGAGCTGGGAGTAATGAAGGCAAGACCAGAAGGTGAGCAGTGTGGTCACAGACCCAGAGAGCAACAGCAAGATGTCAAAGCCAAGTCTGTGTGGAACAACGGAGTTTGGGGCATGACCACAGTCAGATGCCGAGAAAGCAAAACAAAAGATGCCAAGTCCAGTAAGGATCACAGCTGGCGCATCTAAGATCAGATTGGCAAGAGGAATGCAAGGTACTGAGACCAAACGGGAAGGCAGGTAAGTGAACTCCCACAGAGTCGCTATTTCGAGGTTAGTCTCTTTCCCCACTTCCTAAGCCGCTATTTTAATGCGTATATGCTCCTGGAAAACGCATACTATGGTTTCGCGTGCATGTGTTTTTCACTTACATAAATGTAATTGTGCCGTAGATGTCATTCTCCTTAACTCTTTTCAATCGGCACTGTGCTTTTAAGATCTCCTGCGTGGCTACATGCATATCCAGTCCTCTGTTTCTAACCGCCGCACAGCAGTCCACAGCGAACATCTGTCACACTGTGCTACTCATTCCCCAGGTGACAACCTCCAACTCCCTCCCGCTCCCCACCACCACCAGCCAATGGAGCCATGAGCATCCTCGCACATGCCACTAAAACCTGCGAAAGTATGTCTTTGGGATATGGGCCCGGGAGTGCTGGGCCATGTGGGGCAAAAAGCAGTCTCAATCTAATTAAATACGTGAGATGGCTCTCCAGAATGGTTACACAATCTACGTACCCACCAGCAGGGCAAGGCAGTTCCTAAATCTGAAGGTTCTCTTTTAAAAGTCTGGGGCTCTGCCCCTTTCAACTCATCTCCTTCTGTAGTAGGCACCTAATATCAGTCAGACAAAAGACCCGAATGACAGTAGTTCTCACCTTCTTCTTCAGCTGGCCACATACGTATTCTAAGAGGCGATGCCTGTTTTCCCACAGCTATGAGATTCTTCCAGCTCCTACCGAAATGTTCCCTCTTTACTGTCAGGATTTCAAAGCACAAGATAACCAAGGCATGTCTGTAAACAATGTGTTTCTAGCCTGTCCCAAACCCCTTGACCTACTGGCTCCCATTGCCAACATCAATAGATGCCCATAATAAAGTGACTATACAAAAATCTATCCTGTGCTAACTGTAGCTTTCTTAGTCCAATAAAATTCTGTGCCAATACACAGTGCTTTATATTGGCATTTCGTTTAGCGTATCTTGTCTTTCTTATGAGACATCTACTCATGTCTCTCCTATTTCACCTTTGATATTTTCCTTTTATTATTCTACTCTCTTCTAGTTAAATATATGTATTTATGTACATGAATAACTGCAATTTATGTGTAGATTTGACTTCAGACCTTAAGGCATAAAACTATGTCTTGCATCTCTTGCTTTAGCTTTTTTCCTTCCCTCTTTTTATGGTACAACTCTCTCTGACTCCACTGCCTCTTGCCTAAAAGTGACTATTCTTCCCAAACCAGTCAAGGTTCTTCATTCTTTTCCCTGTCCTTACCATAGACGAGCCTGTTGCAGAAGTATCTAGTTGTCCCC
>NW_011888829.1:7615275-7619398 GCF_000151845.1 Pteropus vampyrus
AGCTGGCGCATCTAAGATCAGATTGGCAAGAGGAATGCAAGGTACTGAGACCAAACGGGAAGGCAGGTAAGTGAACTCCCACAGAGTCGCTATTTCGAGGTTAGTCTCTTTCCCCACTTCCTAAGCCGCTATTTTAATGCGTATATGCTCCTGGAAAACGCATACTATGGTTTCGCGTGCATGTGTTTTTCACTTACATAAATGTAATTGTGCCGTAGATGTCATTCTCCTTAACTCTTTTCAATCGGCACTGTGCTTTTAAGATCTCCTGCGTGGCTACATGCATATCCAGTCCTCTGTTTCTAACCGCCGCACAGCAGTCCACAGCGAACATCTGTCACACTGTGCTACTCATTCCCCAGGTGACAACCTCCAACTCCCTCCCGCTCCCCACCACCACCAGCCAATGGAGCCATGAGCATCCTCGCACATGCCACTAAAACCTGCGAAAGTATGTCTTTGGGATATGGGCCCGGGAGTGCTGGGCCATGTGGGGCAAAAAGCAGTCTCAATCTAATTAAATACGTGAGATGGCTCTCCAGAATGGTTACACAATCTACGTACCCACCAGCAGGGCAAGGCAGTTCCTAAATCTGAAGGTTCTCTTTTAAAAGTCTGGGGCTCTGCCCCTTTCAACTCATCTCCTTCTGTAGTAGGCACCTAATATCAGTCAGACAAAAGACCCGAATGACAGTAGTTCTCACCTTCTTCTTCAGCTGGCCACATACGTATTCTAAGAGGCGATGCCTGTTTTCCCACAGCTATGAGATTCTTCCAGCTCCTACCGAAATGTTCCCTCTTTACTGTCAGGATTTCAAAGCACAAGATAACCAAGGCATGTCTGTAAACAATGTGTTTCTAGCCTGTCCCAAACCCCTTGACCTACTGGCTCCCATTGCCAACATCAATAGATGCCCATAATAAAGTGACTATACAAAAATCTATCCTGTGCTAACTGTAGCTTTCTTAGTCCAATAAAATTCTGTGCCAATACACAGTGCTTTATATTGGCATTTCGTTTAGCGTATCTTGTCTTTCTTATGAGACATCTACTCATGTCTCTCCTATTTCACCTTTGATATTTTCCTTTTATTATTCTACTCTCTTCTAGTTAAATATATGTATTTATGTACATGAATAACTGCAATTTATGTGTAGATTTGACTTCAGACCTTAAGGCATAAAACTATGTCTTGCATCTCTTGCTTTAGCTTTTTTCCTTCCCTCTTTTTATGGTACAACTCTCTCTGACTCCACTGCCTCTTGCCTAAAAGTGACTATTCTTCCCAAACCAGTCAAGGTTCTTCATTCTTTTCCCTGTCCTTACCATAGACGAGCCTGTTGCAGAAGTATCTAGTTGTCCCCCGAGAGCCATTCTTTTCATTTTCATGGTAATAGAATTTTCTTGCCAGCAAATGATAGCCCAGGTAACTAAAGTCGTTTCCTAGCTTTCTTGGAGGTGGGCATGGCCCCATGAACAAATTCTTTCCAATGGATGTGTATAGCTTCTAGGTCACATGCTTAAAATGAAGGTGCCTGTGTGACCCTTCTCTGTTGCCCCCATCATACTTGCTGGAAGCAGGATATGATGATGAGAACTGGGTGCCACCTTGGATCAAGAGCTAGACATGGCATACCGAGGATGACAAAAAAAACCCACAGGGAAGGATCTTAGGTCTCTGATGATTGTTGAGCTACCCCAGAAGCCCTGGAAAGTTTACCTAGCCATTCAAATGAAAAAAAATAAACTTTTCTCATATGTAAGCCACTGATGTCATATGTTAGCCTAACCAATACACATATGTACCAGGGGCCAGATAGTAAAGATTTCAGACTTTGTAGGCCACACTATCTCTGTTTCAACTATTCACCTCTGCCTTTGTAGCACAGAAGCAGCCAGAGATAAGAAACGAGTGTGGCTGTGTTCAAATAAAACTTTACAAAAATAGGCGTTCTTTACATCAGATTTGGCCCACAGGCTACAGTTTACCACCATTGAAATATAGTATCATTTGCACTTTTTTTTAGACTTTATGTAAATAGCATCAGGCTATATGTATCCTTCTGCTACTTGCTTTCTTTGCTCAGCATTGTATTTTTGTGATTTATACATGTTATACATGTAGATTTAGTTAAATCATTTCCATCACCAGAAACTATAGCATTGAATGAATGTTTCACAGTATATTCATTCATCTTCTACTGATGGTCATTCAGGTTGTTTCTAATTATATCATTCTCACCAACAATGTTACAACCCACACTCATGCAAATGTCTCCTACTGCATATGTGAGTTTCTCTAGAATTCACACATGGAAATAAAATTACTATATCCACAAGCTATGGACATAGTCAGCTTTACTAGCTATTTCCAAACCTTCTCTCCATGGAACTCACCGTCCCTGTATGACGGTTCCCCTTGCTCCACATTCTTACTGATACTATAACAGATTTCCTAAACTTTGTCAGTCCGACGGGTCAGAAGTGTATCTCCCTGTGATTTTGATTTGCATCTGCGTGTTTACTAATGAAGTTGAGCATCTTCTCATGTATTCACTTAGACTTCCTTTCTGGAAAATTCCTAGACCTAGCCTTTGCTTCTTTTTCTGTTACATTATTTGTATTTTTCATATTGATTTGTAAGAGGTTTTTTCATATTCTGGTTACTAATTATTTATCTTTTGTGAGCTTTACAAACATCTTTTCCAAACCTGTAACTTGACTTTTAACTTTATTTTGATACATGAATATTTTGAATTCTAACAAAGTCAAATCTATCAAACTTCTCATTTTGGTTATGCTTTTGGCATCTTGTTTAAAAAGCCCTTCTTACTTGCAGGGTCATGAAGGTATTTCTTTACACTTTCCCCCAATATTTTGAAGTTTTTCTTTTTACATTTTAGTCTTCAAATACCCTGGAATCTATTTTAGTACGGGTTTGAAATAGAGAGAGAATTTTCTTCCATTATGGATTACCAGGTATCCCAGTGCCATTTTTAAAATAGCCTATGCATTCTTAACAGACGTGCAATGCACCTGGTCGCATATCAAATTCCCATATATTTGTGATTTTATTTTTAGGATCTCCTTTCCGTTCATCTCTTTTTCTGTGCCAATACCAAACTGCCTTAATCATTATAACTTTTTAATAAGCCCTGATTTCTGTTAGATCAATTCCCCCATCCTTGTTCTTTTTCTCAAAGTTATCTTGGATATCCCTGGTTCTTCCTTTGCTCTCCCAAGTAAATTTTAGAATCAGCTTACCAAGTGCTATGAAAAAGGTTATCACGATTTCGCCTTGAGTTGCGTTCGATTTATGGATTCATCTGGAGAGAATTCACATCCTTATAATGTTGAGTCTTCTAACCACTCTGTCTCTTGCATTCCCACAGTATCGGATGATAATAACTTGGGGCAAGTTTATGGCCACTTGAACTGCTACAACCAGAGATTACTGATTAATGCTTCTGTGTCAAGCCAAAGAAAAGTTTCACCGCCTTGCTACAGGAATCGTCCTTGGCCCTGTCCTTTTAAAAATATGTCGATCCGTTCTTCAGATGACACTAACCTGGTGCGGAGAGCACATGTCTTAGATAATCAACAATTCAGAATGATCTCAATTCTGGAATGCATGGCCAAAGCCAAAAAGATAAAACTTAACAAGTATAGATGCAGAGCCCGGCAGCAATCTTGGAAATTCACTTGTACAAATGCAGAATGGCTGCAGAGGGAGTAGCAATTTGGCAGCAATTTATGTGAAAAGGATTTGGGGGCACAAGAGAGGCAGTTAGGTAGTCACTGATCACTAACCTAATATGAGGCAATGATATTGATGTGGCTATTTAAAGAACTTATGCAAACTTATTAAGGTACAATATCCAGTTCACATGAATTATGGGGTCCCTGTGCTCTGATGTTATCTGATCATATCCACAGCACTCATTTCAACTTTGGGTGCCATGCCACCTTATCTCAGAGCATCTAAAGAAGAATAAGCAAGATGGTGAGAGAGGCAAAAAGCTCCTCATCCAAGGTCTGGGCAAAGAGGTGTCCATGTTATTACTAAGTGGCAAAGTAAAAAGCGACAGCTGCCCAGCTCCCTAACTGACCTTGAAGAGGTCC
>NW_011888829.1:7619448-7621940 GCF_000151845.1 Pteropus vampyrus
TCCAAGGTCTGGGCAAAGAGGTGTCCATGTTATTACTAAGTGGCAAAGTAAAAAGCGACAGCTGCCCAGCTCCCTAACTGACCTTGAAGAGGTCCCTAGTAATGGAATGGTCAGGTGTGCAAGAGGCGGTGAATCTCCTGCAGCTGGAGTCATATCAGCAGAGAGCTAGTGGCCGTCTCCCAGGCAAGCTGTACACAAGACACTGCACTGGTGACTTTTCATGTCTCTTTCACAGTCAGTGACTGTAGCTTTGAGACTACACCCTCTCGTTTCTGCCTAGTCCCACATAAGCTTCTTCAATCATATATTTGGGGAAAAAACAATACACATGTAACAAAGCAGAAACATAAAATACACTCTTGCCCAGATAAGGAAAAAATTCATTATCTTTTTGATTTAAAAGAATGCATTTATGAACTATTTCAAATATACAAAAATCAGAGAATAGTAACACGAATACCCATGTGTCTACCATAGAGAATTAACAATTGCTAAACTTTTCCATATTGTTTAAATTTTTTAAGAGAAGTAAAACATTACAGGTATAGTTAAATCCTCACACTGGCCCTGTCCCATTTCCTAAAAGAGACAATTCTCCTGAAGTCACTGTGTATCCTCATCTATGTATTTGAGTCTTACTACATGTGCTTCCATAAAAGCATATTGGACTGTTTTATATGTTTCTAAAGTTTATAGAAATCATTTCATGCTATTTATAATATTCTGCAACTTGTTACTTAGGAAACCATCATAAACAAGGCTGCAACGGTCACCTTTGAACACATCTGCTTCTCTCTATATGACTGTCTTTAGCATATACACACCTAGAAGTGAAACGGCTGGATCAGAGTCTGCGTGTCATAAATTTTACTGCCGAACCAGCTATTCCCACCAGCATGGTAAGAGACTGTCCATTATGCCACATTCTTGATGATACTTGGTAGTATCAAAGTTTTTAAGTTTTTACTAAACAGATAGATACTAAATGGCATCTCGTTGTGAGATTTTTTTCATGTTTTCTGGATATCACTAAGATTGAATATTTTCATGTATTGGCTATTCAGGATTCCTCATCAGTGAATTGCTTTATCTTTATCTTTTGGTGATTTTTGATGGCTTGTTTATCTTTTTCTTATAGACTTATGGAATTCTTGATACACTCTGGATATTTATTATTGATGAGTTACATACAATGAGGAATAGAGTGACAAAAATAAAATGGAGTCGCTCTAGTCAAGATGCTAAATTGCTGAGATTAAGTAGGTTGAAGTATGAGGAAATGGCTCTATTCTGGATTTAACCAGTCTGGGAACTTAAACTTTTGAACTTCTCAGGCCTGCGTTAATGCTCGGATATACACCAGATCTCCAGATGACCTTCTGCTTTCTCCCTGAAGAGCTAACGAATCCAGCCCACTTGACATCCACTACCTGAACCATCTGACATGACCAGACCTCCTGCTGCCCATCCTCCAGACCACCTGGCATCTGACTGATAATCTTTCTGGACCAGTCCTAGGAGCTAAGAACACAGGACTGAGCAGTCTCAAGAATACACTTTTTACTATAAGAACTCAGCTTTTCTTTCTTCTTTGGAATACTTCCGAGGTTTTGCCTACTTGTATTTCTGGTTTGCAAGTCCTAAGACCCTTGAATAAATTTTTATCATTTATTTCTAGCCAAACCTCTCTAGAGGCCCACCAAGAGCCATCTCATTAGCATAAAGTCAGAGATGGTTGACAAGGGCTCATTATGAATAACAAAATACACCCCTATCACTCAGGAAATTCCAAAGGTTTTAGGAGCTCTGTGCCAGGAACCCGGAACAAAGACCAGACAGTATTTCTTATTATACCACAGCCATTAATGAGAAAGATAAAGCCAAGTTTATAATCAGGTTAATTTTCATCTAGTTAATTTTTTATTAAAATATTACATTCCTTGTTTCATAATTAATGAATAGTTATCTAATAAATTAAGAGCGAAGTTTAAAGAAATATGGCGCCAAGGTACAAGTCGTCGATATCATTGAGAACCCCGAGAAAAATGACATTGTTTTTTCAGTATTTCTATTTCTCTTTTTCATGTGGATTAACCTTGATCTATGTCAGCCTTCCCCATCTTCAGCTTCATAGCCAGAGTGCCTATCCGAGGCTGATGTCAGCACTCGCTACATTGAGACTTTAGGTCACCCGGGCTTAGGGGAAGAATGAGGAGGGAAAGAGGCAAAGCCAAGAATTATTAGCTTCAGTTATCTTAGTTATGGCTTCTCTCCTCTCCTGCTTGGAGCTGACCTTTATTACTTAGATAGAAATGCCCCTGTACCAAAGTTCAAACAAAACTGGGCAGGACCATGCTGGCTCACAGGTCCCTTGCTCTGTCCATCAGAGAGGTTACTATTGGCAACCAGGTTGCAAGTTCATTCATTCAACCTAGTTCTACTAGTCCCCGCCGCTACTACAACCTGGCTCAGACTTCAGACAGACACTACTT
>NW_011888829.1:7621990-7632897 GCF_000151845.1 Pteropus vampyrus
TCTGTGCCAGGAACCCGGAACAAAGACCAGACAGTATTTCTTATTATACCACAGCCATTAATGAGAAAGATAAAGCCAAGTTTATAATCAGGTTAATTTTCATCTAGTTAATTTTTTATTAAAATATTACATTCCTTGTTTCATAATTAATGAATAGTTATCTAATAAATTAAGAGCGAAGTTTAAAGAAATATGGCGCCAAGGTACAAGTCGTAGATATCATTGAGAACCCCGAGAAAAATGACATTGTTTTTTCAGTATTTCTATTTCTCTTTTTCATGTGGATTAACCTTGATCTATGTCAGCCTTCCCCATCTTCAGCTTCATAGCCAGAGTGCCTATCCGAGGCTGATGTCAGCACTCGCTACATTGAGACTTTAGGTCACCCGGGCTTAGGGGAAGAATGAGGAGGGAAAGAGGCAAAGCCAAGAATTATTAGCTTCAGTTATCTTAGTTATGGCTTCTCTCCTCTCCTGCTTGGAGTTGACCTTTATTACTTAGATAGAAATGCCCCTGTACCAAAGTTCAAACAAAACTGGGCAGGACCATGCTGGCTCACAGGTCCCTTGCTCTGTCCATCAGAGAGGTTACTATTGGCAACCAGGTTGCAAGTTCATTCATTCAACCTAGTTCTACTAGTCCCCGCCGCTACTACAACCTGGCTCAGACTTCAGACAGACACTACTTCTGTCACACATTTTTCTTAAAGTGAATGTTTAAATTTACCATTCGAACCCAATAAAACATTAGTTTAAGTCTAAGAAGTATGATATCCCTTCTGCAACCTACACTACTCCCAGACCAGACAGCGATGTCTGCTGAGCAAACCAGCCTCCTGAAAAACAGTTGTTGTCTGATCTTGGCGACCCGCTGGACCAGTTCTCCTCCTAATTTATCTTTCTATTCCTCATCACTTAGCTTACTCCTGAAGACCCAGAACAAGGAGGAGTCAAAGCAATACTTCTTTTATAGCTACTAATAAATAACCATGAGTTAGAGACATTGCATAATAAATACCTAGTAGATATCATCAACTGGGATCTTGCAATGGCTCACCTGATTTTGACTAAAATGAATATACAAAGCAAAACATTTCAATTCACTCCAGTCAACGGTGAGTTCTGAATGACTGTCTCAAAGGTATGCCATTAACATAAGGAAGGGTGGACGGGTGGACAAGGCCATAGGAACAAATTTCCTCCCGCCACAGCATGACTCAGAGAATGAGCCCTATTGCTGCTGGTAGGAAATACAGCAGGCATTTACTAAATACAATAAAATTAGGGAATGGGAGTTGGGGGGAGGCATTGTGCCCCTCTCTTCAGATTTTCGCATGGCTCATAAGAAAAAGGCTTTCCACAACTCTCCACAGGAGGAGAGGTGCTGACCTTCTAGGTCAGAGACCGAGACCGTCACAGAGCTCTGTTCCTTGGAAGCCAGGTCACTGAACCGAAAGGCAACAGGGATGTATGAACGTTCTCTCTGCTCCACCGGGAACGTGTGAAGATGGGTGAGCCAATGTCCCCCATGTGGCTGGACAGCTAAGCCCACAGGTTCTGCGTTAAACGTTTTATGAGCTTTACTTTCATCTACAAAATGGAAACAAGCCATTGATTCTCAAACGTCAGACTGAGAAGGAAACTTTTGACCACCACTCCCTGCTCTCCGGGTCTTCAGCCAGGGTGCCTGCTGCTCCCTTCTCTGTTGCCAGCTCCCACGGTCCTCCACTCCTGGAAACCCAAGAGCACATTCAAAGTGTTCGCCACATTTTGGTCCTATTCGTTTGGGAGCTGCTGTGATGAATCACGGGGCTCTGAGGAATATATGTATTTGGCCTGACCCAGATGCTGTCGCTCAGGAATGCTCAGTCCTAAAACACAGAGCCAGGCCCAGGGAGGGCACAGGCCTCCTGGAAAACATGTGGGATTGTCCCCTCCCTACGATTCTATTGTTGTGCATTGGGCCCTTGCGTGACAGGCTGCTTTGTCATTTTTCACGGCTCCGCATATATGTTTTTTTATGTTACCCAGACATTGTTAAAAGGTCCTTGCCCTTGGAATAGTATTCAGCCTTAAGAAGGAAGGAAATTTTGACAGCTGATACAACATATATAAACCTCGAGGGCATTATGCTAAGTGAAATAAGTAAGTCACAAAAAGGCAAATACCGTATGGTTCCATTTATATGCAGTACCTAGAGCATTCGGATTCATAGAAACAGAAAGTAGAATGGCAGTTGCCAAGGGCTGAGGGAGGGAGAAGTGGGGAGTTGTTCTTGAACAAATACAGAGTTTTAGTGTCGTAAGATGAAAAAACTCTGCAGATCGATGGTCCAGCAATGTGAATATACTTAACATTACCGAACTGTACAATTAAAAAAGGTTAAGAGGGTAAATTTTATGTTACGTGTATTTTACTAGAATTTTTTAAAGAGTTCATGTCTTTTACGTCTTCTAGAGAACCCACCATGCACACAAACGGTACCCCGAGTCTTCATTAAAATACCTTTATCGGTCACTGTAACATTGTCGCAACCATTATCATATTTAACATCATTTAATCCTCACAGCAACCTTGTGAGATAAGTGTGTTAGCTCAATAAATAGATAAGGAAAGGGAGCCTCATAAACATTATGTGACTAGCCCACAGCTAGGTGGAAGCAAAATTAGCAGAACCCAAGGCTCCCATTCCAAGCGAGTATCATTTCGACAGCTGTTCCTCAGTTTCTTTATTAAGTTGGAGATCCAGAGCTGAATTCCTCAGGCTCAGGATCCCAGAAAGTGTTCCAGAAGCTCCTCCAACAGAAACAGCTGAGGATACATATTCATACATCAGCCAAGGCTCGGGAGGTGGCTGCATGCACGCACGCGAAAGTGAGTGTGTGTATGTGTGTGAGAGAGAATACTGCCAGAAAATAAAAAAAGCGGAGAGGAAAAACCTGCACACTCTCAAACCCCAACGAAAGTGCCCTAGTTCTCAAACACGGGCGCCCCCAAGCCAGAGGAGCACCTCAGAATCGGTTGCCGCAGGCGACGGAACCCGGTTCGGTCTCCCTGTCCCTGGCATGTATGTGGCTTGCTGTCCTCAAGCCTCACAGCCTGAAGTGAGTAAGGACCATGGACATGGTGAGAGAGGACAGTCGTTCCTCAAGAAGCCCATCCACCCACTCCGTTTAAGCTCCAGGGTGGGGACGACTCTCTAAGATCTAAGAAAGCAGAGGGGAGAAAGCGAAAGGCGAAAAGGGAAATGGTAAACGTGGGCCAACAGATCACGCTAGAACGGGCTGGAGTGTACATGGCTCTGAAAACTGGTGGAAGGGATTCTTCTAAGGCAGACAATTCTGATGGAAACCCTGAGCTACCGTCACGGACACAGGAAGGCCATATCGTCATGCTTCAGGGGCTCAGGTAGGAAATTCTAAAATTTTTCCTTAATGGGCTCAGTTTTAGCATCTTAGTTTTCTTAAAACGAACAAGATGACTCACTGCCCCACCCCTTTTTCCTGGGCTCCGAACTCCCCACTTCCCACACTCTGACCCTCTCGCGTCTGCCTCTCTGAGTTCCTGCGCTTCGAGGGGAAATCATGAAGGTGAACTGGAGAGGGGCAAGGAGACGAGCCGCACAGATGACAGAAGAATGGGGTTTACCCTGGCCTCGGATCTTCTAGGCCTTCTCCAGAGCCTGCCTTGGATGGGAAAAAGTAAAGCCAAACTTCTAGCGTTTCCATTTCCAGTAAATCCCACTGTCTTCATATCCCAATGCATGTCCTCTTCTCTCACTTACCAGCTAAACATATACGATTAGGAGAACACAGAAAAATGCCAAAGCCGGCATATTTCAATCAGCAAGCAAGTACCTTTGAAGACCTCAGGTTCACCCGTGAGGTACTTACACCCAGCTTGGGTCGACGGGGTTGATGTGCAGGAAATAGATATCGTCTTGGTGATGAGCTGTATCAGTCAGGATCCAACCAGTGGCCTGAGATAAGTCATGTCACCGCGCCGATCCTCATTTTCCCCATAAGCAAAACTGGGGAGAGGGGTGGGAAAGGAAAATGCCTGTCCTCCCTCCCTGGGTTACACAAGATCACAGGCCTCAGCAAAAGCTGTCAGAAGGGCCATGTGGGGACCCATCACCTGCTTCTGAGCCCCATTTCATCTCCATGTCTGCTCCCCCTCTCCCGGATCCCAGAGTGGTACACGTGGGTTAGAGTTAGACAGAGAGCAGAGGGAAGAAAGGGAAGATGGAAACAGCCAAATAAAATGACGACCAACAAGAAAGGCAAACACAAATGAGCTCTGTAAATACAGGAGCGCGTTCTGTGTTTATAATGAATGCATGGGAGGTGTGATGTATACGTGTGTGCACCTGCCACCTTTGAATGCCAGCTACTGCCTAGTGCCTCCTGCTACCTTCATTACGTGCCTATTTCCCTAGACTTCCTGTTCTGCACATCGCGTCTTGGGTTCCAGCCGACAACAACACTACCTTTAAAGCCGGTTGGAATGGGCCTCAGAGGGCAACTTTGAAGCTAAAAGGCCAGGACAGGCTAGCTCTGGAAAGGGTGAGATCTTTGTGTGTCAGGTGGGGGCAGTGTAGGAAGCCTCACTTCACTGCAGACGCACCCGGGAGCTGTAACATGTTCCTTCTGTTTCACGGCACTTTATTAGGGAGACCGCAACTGAACTCTTAAAAATGGCTTTTTAATGGCTAGTATTCCATCCAGAGGCCTTGGAGCAGAACGAGCTGAAGGAAGGCTTTCACCACATCATAAAGGGCCACTTCAAGCAATACCGGGCCCCCTGCAACCCGGCAGAGACGTCTGAGGCCAGTCTGCAGGGGGTCCTTGAAATTCAGGTCAACCAGCTGGTCATTTCTGTTCATCTGTCAACTAAGATGCCTAGACAAGCCCATGTTGCCATGTTAGGCACTGTTTTCTAGACAACGAGGGCATCAGAGTCCCTCACTCACTCTTCAGGATGGAAGGGATGTTCCCAAGGAACTTAATCACCCCTTCTCCCTGCATCTAGCTCCTTTATGATCAGAATGGCTTGGGCACTGTAAGCCTCAGGCTATCTGCCTGGCGGCATGTTTAGCAATGATCTAGGAGAAAAGCAGGGAACGCTCCTCCCCCACAGAAAGATACCATTTTGTACCTTACCTGGTAATAATAACAATAACAGCAGCTAATACATATAGAGCCTTACTCTGTACCAAGCCTTCTCCTAACTGCTTTTCTTTTCACATATTAACTATTTCATCCTCATTCCGGTCTAAATGAGGATTGCCCATTTCAGAGATGAGGAAACAACTCAGGAATATTTATATCTTAGGTTTTCAGAGAGGATTCTACGATCAAGAAGCCCATGAGGGCTCAAAAAGTAAGTAGCCAAGGATGGGCATCCAAGCTCCTTGCTAAGGAGCAAAGGCAGATCTATTTGAGGAGAGAGAGATCAGGATTCTGAGGTGTAGTTGTTCCTGGGACCCTCTTGCATGTCCCACCCTGCCCCCACCCCCCAGGATTACAGGACTACAGCATTTATGGGAGCCTGGGTTCAAGAGCCCTGTGGAGAAACCAGCCTAAATCGCTCCAGAGTAAGGGCTGACTACCTACGAAGAGCCTGCCTCTAGGTCTGCCCACTACCCACGTGAACATATATTTTTCTCGAGTTGAACTAGAAGCCAGCTCTTTGGGTTTCCATGGTTTTGTGCTCATTAAGCTAAAACAGCTGGCTGGCACCTGAGGCACAGCGGCATACTGCACATCCAAGGAGAATCATGCCAGCTCCTGGCCTACTGGCCTGTGGGTTGGCCAAAGGTTGCTGGGTCAGTGGGGTGGTTGGGAAGGCCGGCAGTCACCCCAGATCCAAAGCGGGAAGGAGAGTTGCATTTCCAGCGTCAGGGCCTGAGGTGTTTGCACAGGGTGGTGTCAGGGATGAGGAGATTAACACAGCCCTGCTCTCTGCAGCCTGTGGACATGGTGAGATGTGGCTCTTCTCCGAAGGTGTGCTGACAGCAGCCTGAGGGCTTCTGTTGCTGGTTTCCTTTTTTAAGGCCCAGCATCAAAGGCCTGCTGTCCAGACCCTGCCAGGCTAGCTGGCTGGACATCCCTGTGGATTGAAAAGGACTTGCTGGGAGAAGGCCAGGGGCTGTCATGATGAGGCCCCTTGGGAACACAGGTTTTCTTATATATCAGAACATTAAAAATATCACCCTGGTGTTTGCATAAATGTATATCACCCGATCTCATCCTCAGAGATCAGAATTCAGTAGGTCTGGAGCGGGGCCAAGGAATTTGCATGTTAATAAACATCCCAGGTGATTCTGGGGACTCTAGAGGAAGCTCCTTCACTCCTCAAACATGATCAGTGCACGAGCAACCCTTGTATCACCAATTCAAAAGTTCTGGTCCCACTCCAGACCTCCTGAATCCATACTTACAATTTAGTGAGATCCATAGGTGATTTGTAGGCACACTGCAGTTTGAGAGGTACAGCCTCGAAGCAGTGGTTCTCAAACAAGCATGAAGCAGAATTCCTTGGGGGGAGGAGCCTGTGAAAACAGAGATCGTGGGCCCACCCTCAGAGTTTCTGATTCAGAAGGTCTGGCACGGAAAAACTGGAAAACATTTATTCTTAAAAATATACATAGCCCCTAGGTTCACTGCAGCATTATTCACGGTGGCCAAGACGTGGAAATAATCTAAGCATCCTTCAGTGGGTGATGGATAAAGAAGCTGTGGTACATATATACACTGGAATACTACTCAGCCACAGGAAAGAATGAAATATCCATTTGCAACATGGATGGGTCTTCAGAGTATCATCCCAAGAGAAATGTCAGACGGGAAAGGACAAGAACCAAAAGATTTCGCTCATATGCAAGATATAAAACGGAAAGCAACAAATAAACAAACAAAAACAAACGAATACATAAACACAGATAACAGTATGATGGTTGTCAGAGGGGAAGGGGGTAGTGGGAAAGTGAAGAGAGTAAAGAGGGTCAAATATATGGTGACAGAAGGAAATCAGACTTTGGGTGGTGAACGCACTGCGTGATACAGGTGATGTAGCATAAAATCGTACGTTTGAGACTTACAGAATGTTATTAATCAATGTTACTCGAGTAAATTTAATTTTTAAAAAGAGAAGGTCTGGGGTGGAGCTCGATAATTTGCATTTTCCCCAATTACCCAGGGGATGCTGGTGGTGCAGGGACCACACTCCGAAAACCATCGCTCTGGTCTAAAGGAGTTTTCTCAGCCTTGCTGCACACTGGGAAAGTTTCCAAACTACTGCTGCTTGGGTCCCACCCCCAGAGGTTCCGGTGAACTGAGCTGGGGCCCAGCCCGAGCATCTGGACATGAAGAAGCTTCTCAGGCAAATTTAGCGTGCAGACAAGGTTGAGAACCACTGTTCTGGAGTCAGACAACCTGGATGCAAATTCCAGCTCCATCGCTCACAATCTGATGACCCGGAAACACTTACATAGCTGCTGCCACAGCCCCCACCTCTGCTCACTGGTCTGCCTGGAGAAGAACCTCATCATTCTATCCGCGAACCTAGTAGATGAGCCTCATGACTCTTCCACGAACCTAGCGGATGGGGGTGGCATGGAGATTTAATTTATATGCTTCAAAGAGTAGAAAACGAGATGTCAGCTGATGAGCCTTTCTCCATGTCTGTGGTTCACAAATATCGGCTGCCCTGCCTCTTATTTCTCTGTTTCTCTCCTCATATTTTAACTCTGCATATCAAGAAAAGAAAAACGACCCTTGACTGAGTGCTCGCCATGTGCCAACTGCCTCAGTACATCATTTAATTTAATCTTGACGACAACCCTACAGGGTAAATATTATTATGCCCATTTTCTTGGTGAGGAAATTGAGGTTCAAGGTCAAGTGACTTGCCCAAGCTAACGCGTCTAGCGAGTGGGGAGTCAGAATTTGAGTTTCAGACAGTCAGACTGTAGAGTTGCCTCTGCTGAGCTTTTACCCCACTGCCTCCCCACCCCCGGCCCCATCTAGAGTTGATCTGCCCCTTCTCCACCTGGAAGCTTCTGCAAGGGGCGTGCGGGGAGGTGGAGGCCACCTCGAGGGCACATTGTCCTTCCTCGGGTGAATTTGATGTTCTGAGCAGCACCGGCCTGCTTGAAACTTGAGTCAATTTATCATCATTACTGGCCCAGGGACACAGCCCCAGATGCAAGTGAGGTTACATTTCCCAACAGATACAAATGAATTTTTCTTCAGACATCAGAATAAAGCCGCCCTGCTAAGCCCTCCAAGAGGGTGCAAATTGCTAATCTGATCTGAATGCATCGCTTGTTTGCTTGGGCTTCATCAAAAGATTCTGATATGAGTCAAGGAATAAATAAAAGTTTCTGATATGAGTTCTACTCATATTTGAGCTCGAAATGAATTCTTAGTTGTCTGTCGTGGGAGCCAATTTTCTGTTTTAAAATGGGGTTGGCGAGCAAGACAAGGACGAGACAGAAATGAACCAATAAAATCAAGAGCGGGGATTAATTAAGGCCCCAGAGTTTGCCGCAGAACAGGGACAAAAGGAAGATGGTAATAGTGCCTCTTCCAAGAAAGATGAGTTGGATTTTTGTATACATATAAGTTTCTAGAGAAATAATTTAATTTTGACACCATCTCCACAAATCGACTGGGCTTATCTTTCTCCCATGGAAAGTGAAGATTGGCCTTTTTCTGGCCAGAGGGGAACCTCATTTCCCCTCTCCTTATCAGTTATTAGAAATCAAAATATTGTTTCAAATGGAGTGTTTAATATTTCAGACTACATAATACGCCCAGCACGAAAGGCTAACATTGGTAGGCAGGAGACAAAAGGTAGAGAAGAGAAGAAAAAGGATCCCACATTGCATGACCAAAGGTTTCTCTCCAATCTACCCCTCCTTGTTCTTTGAGGCTGGGCTTGTTGGCCACCTCCTCATTCTTGACCTTCCTCAATCCTGAAAATAGAGAAAATAACCAGGGGATTTTTCTCCCCTACTCTACCATACAGATAGATTTTTAATATCCACTATATATAAAGCAAATTCCCAAGGATTCTAAAGGATCCCAGTCACAGAGAAAGATGTTTCCCACTGAAAACTTCACCCCATAGAGTAAGTTGAAAACTGTAATAAAAACTTATGGCCTTGGTCGTATTTATTAGCAATATGGTCCAAATTAGTGGCTTATTTTTCCCTGGTGGCCTTTCCTGGACCTCAGAGGATCTCCTTTACCCTTGGTGCCACCTTCTCTCTTATCTGAGGATCTGGTGGCACATCGCCCAGACTTCAGCTCCCCCCTGGTTCTTTCTGGGTATTTAAAATGCCTGATGGAGCTAACTTGCAGTATTGTGCTTCATAGAGAGCTATTTCCATTGGACACTTCATGAACCCCAGCCCCCCATTACCTTACATTCTAAACTCCGAGATAAGTAAACACACTTCCTCCATGTTAGCAATTAGGCAAGTTTGAAACTCAGTGTGTCAAGCTCCCCTATAACGAGGGACAGACACTTTCATTTACCCGTATGACAGGATCCACATGAGGAATAGTGACAACACAGTTAACTCAATTACCGGGTGTTCTTCGTGTGCGAAGTGCTATGTGAATGCTAAATAATAATGTTATGGCTTCATCTGAAAGATGTACCCAGGAGCATCAGTAAGTCAGTAACATAATTTGCAGTAAGTCATCGTTAATTAATGCTAAATTACCAGGCCCTTCCTGGGGAAGCCGGATATTAAACTGACATCAGTACGTGAAGAGTTCATTATGGCTAACATTATGAAAACACAGAGTGAGGGACTTAAGAGTGGATTAGAAGGTGTTTATGTCCAAACACCTCAAAGTGGGCCCCACAGCTGCCACACACCAGCAAAGATACTGGCTTGTTGCTAAGGACGATCATGAAGACTTGGAAACTCAAGGAGAGGCTCTCCCAGCATGGGATGATGAGATATGTGGAAGCACTGAAAAAAAAAAATATCTCCTCTTTCTTCCCCTCTTTCACACCATTTCCACAAGAGTCTGGGAGAATGAGCTGGAAGCAATGAGCAAAGGGGTGAAAGTGGAAGTTGCCACCTACGGGAGAAGGAGGGATCAGATTAATCCGGGGAGCAAGCTAGGAAGGGGCTCCAGGAGAAGGTGGGAGATGGGCCAATTGGAAAAACCCTTCAAGTGATTCAGTTTTGCCGCCCGACATTCCTACCACCCTCTTTCATGCATCCCCCCCGGCCCCGCTGTCATACAGTGATTTTGCCGTGTTTCGTTACTGCTGCAAATTTAAGAGCAAAATGATCCTAATGTAAATTTGTGAGGCACGTGATCAGATATCAACAGCGCCATTCTTAAGGTAATCACTAAGCCACGTATGCATTATCATAAAGTAAAACGAAAGCTTGTGCACGGCACGAATGCCGATTCCCCAGCGCCCGCACGTCGGGAGCCGTGAGACTGACTGACAGCAAGAAGGGGCAAGACCTGAGCCACAGACCGTGGGGCAGTGCACACTGGTTGTGGCCTCCGTGTGCCACCCTTAATCCCCCAAAGTGAAAGGACCTGATGGCAAGTGCTCTTTACTCCCACGTCTCTTTATTTGGTCATGATAAGTGCTTCTTAAAGAGAAGGATCATTTCTTCTGCTTCTAACAAAACATGAGTGTAAAGACAAAAAAGTTCAAAGCCTTTGTTTCGTGAGATCTATTGGTTTTCCTGCATTCATTCACTCAACAGGCATCTGCTAAGTATTACACTAGCTTTCAAGATACAAAAAGGAGACCCAAAGCCTTGCTTTCAAGGTATGCTAGTGGGACACAGAGTCAAGGACACAAATGAGCAAATAGTAATAAGACAGTGGAGAAGCAGAGGGACTGATGTTTTTCTGAGCA
>NW_011888829.1:7634347-7638976 GCF_000151845.1 Pteropus vampyrus
CCTAAGAGGAAGGAGTTAGGTGCATCGGCTTTGTAGGAGGTGAGGCCAAGAAGCCTGGAAGGTGGGGGTGGAAATGAGGATTAAAGAGCACGGCAAAGAGTCTCTTAGTGTGAAAGAACATTTAGGGAAAACTCAATAAGTAAGAAACTGCAGCAGTAAGAACTACTCTCTGCCATTTTCTCTGCCTATGGACTTACTCTTCAATAGAAGAACTTCCTACGAGATCTGTGGAGTCTACTGGGGGGATACAGGATCTCGAGGAGTCTGGCTCATGAAATGCCTTCCCTGTGAAACAGTTTGGAGGAAGGCTGGACCGCTTGAATACTCTCCAGACCTCTGAGCCAAATCACGTCTGCAGTGAGACTCTGAGATGCAAGAGGCTCCCATGTCTGACCTGTCATCCCAGGCATGTTCCAGAAGACTGAGGCTTCCCCTATGGTCCACACCAGCCATACAGGGCACCACCCATAGGGACTTGGCGTCCAAGGGCACATACTTAGATTCACTGTCATTTGGAGTTGAAAGGACACTAGAATTCACCAAATGCAACCCTCTACACATTTCAGATATGACAGCACAGGTCGAAACGTTTGGGTTCTCTAAAATGGAGTCCTTCCCATTTGCATCTTCTATATCTATGCTGTTGCTGTTAGACGCTAACTCCTCCTTGTCCAGATGGCCATACAGCAGACACGGTACTGCTGCATTTGAACTTGCCCACCGTGTTGGAAGAAACCGGCACTTTGGCCTAAACAAGTTCTCCAGAATAGCCCCTTGGGTCACATTATCTCTTACAATTTATTCTGAAGTGAGCCTGGGTCCTGTGCTGCAAAAATAGCATTATTTAGAGGACTGTATTCTTTACCTATTGCCGTGTAAATCACCCCCAAACCTAGTGCCTTAAAACAGTACATCACAGTTTCTGTAGGTCAGGAATCCAGGCGTGGCTTTGTTGGGTGTTACACCTCAAGGTGTCACCAGGGCTGTAAGCATCTCGAGGCTCAGACTGGGGAATCCCCAACTCCCCAAGTTGACTCACATGGTTGTTGACAGGGCTCATTTCCTCAAAGCTGCTGGACCAGAGGCCTCCCCCGGTTCTTCGCTACATGGACCACACCACAGGACAGCTCACAACGTGGCATTTTTTTTCCATCAGAATAAGCGAGAGAGTAAGAGATGGCAGAAAAGACGGAAGCCACAGTCTTTGCATAACCTAACTTGGAAGTGACATCTCAGCAAATACTAAATCCAGTGCACACTCGTGAGAAAGGGATGACGGAGGACACGCATCCCAGGAGATGTGGAGCACTGTGGGGCCATTATACAGGCTGCTTACGGCAAACTACTTTACATAATTACCTTCTTCATTTACATGTCTCTGTCATGGGATTGGCCAAAAAAAAATCATGACCTCTGACTAGAGCACAAACCAGGTATAAGCAGAAGGAACCAACCTGCAAAGAAGAGCCTGGAGAAGGTATGTATAGAGAGATAAAAGAACAAGAGATCACAAGGCCCGAGACAGAGAGACAGAGTTTGCCTTAAGGCTTGATGCTTTTTGTTCTGTTTATTCAATTCTCACAGTGCATCTTCCCACCCTCTATTTCGGCTAGCCTAGGTGGGTTTTGCTTCTTTGCAATCAATCTCTGATTCAGCCAAGTCCCCCTCCAGCCCTCCCCCACCTCTCCCACCTCCCCCCACCCCTGCCTCCTGGTCTATTTCTTCTTAGGAAAATGGTTAATATCAGTTCAATTTCACCACCCACCCTCCCCCCCAAGAAAGTGACCTTTGAGATGTGAAATAGTGTGTCGACTCCAAGGAAAGCACATTTTTGTTCAAAGCACGGACGTGATTTAATTCATTTCCATAGGCCTGCGCTGAGGTGGGAGTTAGTGTTGTCTCAATGAAATCAAGGGGAAATGTAATTACAGGAATGGGAATTCGACTTATCCTAATTCACACTGCAGAATGGTCATTAAACTAGAACTAGAAGACCAAATACACTTAGTCCTGTAAATCCACAGCAGCTTACCACGTAAAAATATATGTTACCTGCTCGTACAAATGTGTGTTCCGCACTCACAGGCATACATGGCCACGAACACTATAGAAAGCTGGAGAATGAGGTCTCGAGCAAATAAAAACCTTGCTTCACTTCTCTCGATGTGTCACAAAACAGTGTGTACCCCCTTGAGTCAACTCCCACATGGGTTTGCTTTCCAGAGCACATTTTCTGAGCGTTCAACAGCCCGTCAATACAGAAACCAACTCACAGGGTAGTTTCCAGGACTCCCCCAGGCAGTTCACGTAAATATTGCAAACAGCAAATTTATACTGCCAACTCACTGCAGAAACCCAGAAGAATAAGATTTTTGCAAGTTCTCTTCCCAAAGGAAATCAGACTGAAAACACAGAGTGACAGTCTCTAGAATGATGCTACTCCCCTCAATAGATGTAGGCTGGAGAAACGCCTTTTTTTTTTTCTTTTAACAAATAATGATTTTTTTTTTTAAATTACAAATGTATATGCTTATTGTGGGAATTCTGAAACTCCAAAAAATGCAGAGAAGAAAATAAGCTACTTATAAATGCACCAAGAGACAACTAAGGTTTGTGTTTGACATATTTCCTTCTAGTCTTTTTTCCATATATATGTTTATACATATATTTGGAATATATTTCCATATGTATGTTTATACATATATTTGTTTTGCTTTTTTTTTTTTTACCTAATATTATATTCATGGGAGGCATGAGGAGAGACAGCTAATGAGTACAAGATTTCTTCTGGTGAGATACAAATATTCCAAAATTAGATTATGCCGATGGTTGCATAAATCTCTAAATATGCTCAAATCATAGACCTATACACTTTAAACAGATGAACTTTATGGTACGTAAATTATATGTCAGTAAAGCTGTTTTTTTTAAAAAAAAGATAATCAAATACCACTATATACCTATTAGAATGGCTAAAATTAAAAACAAAAATAAGCAAACAAACTGTTTTTAAAACCTGACAATTCCAAATACCAATACAGATGTGAAGTAACAGGAATTCTGGTGGGAATACAAAATGGTGCAGCCACTTTGGGAAAAGAGTTTGGCAGTTTCTTACAAAGTCATATATACACCTAGCATACGACCCGACAACCCAAATCCTAGGTATTTACCAAGGAGAAGTCAAAGCACGTGTCCATACAAAAACCTGTACATGAGCATCCTTTGCAGCTTCATTCGCATTAACCCTAAACCAATAACGACACGAATGTCCATCAACGAGAGAATGGATAAACCAATCGGGAGTATTTATGTAGTGGAATACTATGCAGCGGTATAAAAGAGCTACTAATACAGGCAACGACAGAGATGAATCTCAAAACCATTATGCTGAGTGAAAGAAGCTGTACAGAAAAGACGAAATACTGTTTCGTTCCATTTGTATGACATCCTAGAAAAGGGAAATCTAATCTATGGCAACGGGAAAGGAATCAGTGGTCGCCTAGGCCTGAGAGTGGGGAAGAGCAAGGGACTCTAAGGAAGCAGGAGGGCATTTGGGGGACCAATAGAAATAGTCTGTCACAACTGCAGTGGTGGTTACGTGATTATACGCATTTTTCTAAACTCATCAAATTGTACACTTAAAATTGTTTTATTTTATTGTGCATTAATTATACCTCAGTGAAGTTTGTTTTAAAAAATAAAAACGTGTCTACAGCCATGCTACCCTGAACAAGCCCAATCCTGTCTGATCTCGGAAGCTAAGCAGGGTCAAGCCTGTTTAGTACTTGGATGGAAGACCACCTAGGAAGACCAGGTGCTGTAGGCAGGGATTGTAAGCTGACAAGGTCCTTGCAATCTGTGAGGTCAACCAAGGGTTGCCTCGCCTGAAAAAATAAATAAATAAAATAAAAAATAAAAACTCATTAACCTGTATACTAAAGTAGTTATATTTTTGTATATAAATCATACCTCAATAAAGATGAGATTTTAAAATGGTAAAAAATATATATTATATTCTACTCATTTTTACAGGCCATTAAATAATTTTCAAAAATACCTTAGTTTGAATATTATGTAGCTATACTAGTCAATGTTATACATGTGCCACAACTTAGCCAGTCTAAGATAGCTGAATATTTAGGTCATTATCTTTTCTTTTGCCATTAAAAATAACATTGCAGTGAACATCTGTGTGCATAAAACTTTGTCTATGTTTTAGATTTCTAGAGAAGAACAATTGGGTAGGAATATTTTCAAGGTGCTCAATACATTCAGAACGTATTAAAGTTGATTTCCTTTAACTGTGGGGTCAGAGTGATGGAAAGGGGTTGGGGGGGAGGTGGCTTCTAATGTTATGTGGATTCCCGGTGAGAGGAACATGGTCCTGGGTCCTTGCCTTGGTCCTATCACTTGCTGTGTAATCTTGAGTTATTTTCTCTCTTTGGATACTATGTTATTTATCTCCAAAATGGTCATCAAAAATTTCCTAAACAGCGCCCAAAAAAAGTACCAACCATAAAATAAATAATCGATAATTGAAAATAAAAACTCATGTTCATCAAAAGACGTTATTAAGAGAAAAGACAAACCACACACAGAAGAAGGTATTCACAAAACATCTAGTCA
>NW_011888829.1:7640213-7643849 GCF_000151845.1 Pteropus vampyrus
CAACCATAAAATAAATAATCGATAATTGAAAATAAAAACTCATGTTCATCAAAAGACGTTATTAAGAGAAAAGACAAACCACACACAGAAGAAGGTATTCACAAAACATCTAGTCAACTAAGGACTTAGGTCCAGAATTCCTAAAAACAATGAGAAAAAAGAAAAACAAGAAAACAAAAAGTGAGCCTTTGAAAGATCCAAACACTCACTTCACACACAAACACACAAATATTCAAATAGCCAACATGTAGATGCAGATATGCTCAGTATCATCAGTCATGTGGGAAACGTGAATTAATGCCACCTGTCATACCACTAAACATCCAACAAAATGGCTAAAATTAAAAATACTGACACCACCAATGTTTAGTGAGGAGGTGAGCAACTGGAAGGCTTTCACCTTGCTGGGCCGAGTATAAAGGGGTACAATCACTTTGGAAAACAAAGCCTCTACTGAAATTAAACACATATACCTTTGGACTCTACAATGACCCACTAGGTGTATATCTATCCTAGAGAAATTAGTAAATATCTCAAATAAAAATAAAAAATAAAAATAAAAATAAAATCCTGTCCACTAAAGTAAGAGCATTTTTGTATATAAATTGTGCCTTAATAAAGATGAGTTTTTAAAATGGAAAATATATATATTATATTGTGCTCATTGTCACAGGCCATTAAATATTAGTAAACAGGTTCTTTTTGTTCCCCCTCCAATCTCTTACCCCTCTCACTAAAATGTATGTGCAAGAAACTTCATAGCAATTTTATTCATAATAGCCCAAGACTTGAAAAATCTAAATGTCCATCATCAGGATAACAGAAAAACTGCACAAATCTCTAAATATGTTCATATCATGAAACTATACACTTGAAACAGATGAACTTCATGGTACGTAAATTATACGTCAATAAAGCTGGATACCATACGTCAATAAAGATGGATAAACCTCTCAGACATAAGGTCAAGTAAAAGAAGCCAGACTCAGAAGAACACATTTTAATGTCAAGATTTGTATAAAGTCCAAGAACAAACAAAACAATCTTTGTTGGTAAAAGTCAGAATAGTGATAACTCCTGGTATGAATGGTGGACGTGCTGGCCAAGAAGGGGTACAAGGGAACTTTCTGGAGTCATGGAAATGTTCTCTGTCCTGCTGGTGGTGGTTACAAAGGTGCAGACATATATAAGACTTCACTGAACTGTCTATTCAGGATGTGTCCACTTTCCTATGTGCATGCTATACTTCAATAAAAATAAACAAATGGAAATTAAATAAAATGAACGTGTTGGATTAGATGATAGCTAAGGTGTTTCCATCTTATAGAGTCTCTTCACACCCTATTCGCTTTCCCTCTTTCCTTGTATTTTCCCTTTCCCAAGTTCCCCTACTCTAAAAGCTTTCGTTATCACTCAAACAGTTGCATTTCTCTAGTCAGAGGTCGCTGAAGTTCACTCCCTCTGGATGTGCACTTCCCACACCGCACCCACACCACGACTTGTCCAAAACAAAACTCATCCTCTTCCTCCTCCTCACCCCTCACCAGAGCAGGCATCAAGTGGTGTGGCTCCCTGGCTTACAACAATTACCCCTTCTCCAGGAACAGCCCTGATATTCAAGGAAAAGCTACTAGAAAGCAACTCTGCATGCCATAAACCTAACTCCGGCTCAGAGCTGATGGACCCAGGAGGAGGCACCTCAGCCAAGCTGGGCCAGATTCTCTCTCCTGTGAATCTAAAATCTGCACTGAAAGTCCAGAGCTTGCTGAGGCATTGAAGGCACTGTACAAAAAGAAAAGTCCACAAATTCCTTCCACTGAAGTTTTAGACGATTCCCTGGACTATCCTATTGGTGGTTCAGCCCTTCCTCTTAATTTGAAGGATTTCTACTCTACATTCTTGCATTAAATTTTTTTTTTTCACTTTGACTACCTAGAGTACATTTCTGTTGCTTGAGATCAGAAGAATTTAGTTACATACCCTCCCCGAGGCCAACATTTGTCCTCGCTGGAATTATGGTCCCAGGATTTATTCATGACTTTGCCCTCTTCCTTTGACCTAGTCATCTTCAACTTGACTTCCCCTCTGTTTCCATGAGCCCTGACTGACCCACACCTGAAACCCTTCTCAAATCGGTCCCCTCCTTTCCAACCCTCAAGACTATGTTAAGATCCTTGCCGCTGCTAAGCTGAGCTAATGTGAATCGGGTCCTCTTTGCTCTCCCTCCAATCTCTTACCTCTCCAATTCATCTTTCACAGTTCTATTAGAGGAAGCTTCCCAAAGACCAGCTCTGACCACGCCATTTCCCGTTCATCAACCTCGCCAGCTCCCACCGTCCACTAGAAGACAAGTGTAGGCTCCTCAGTATGGATGGCATCAAGGCCTCCACAGCGGCCCCAACTTGCTTTCCGATCTCATCTCTGGCTCTGCCATTCCTCCCAAGCCACACGTGCTATCTTCCAATTGAACTAGACAACTCGTAAGTGCACGATTCCTGACTTTGAGTGACAGGTAATTGTGTCTGTGTATGTCTGTCCCCTTCAGTAGGCTCGTTTCTTGTGAGCAGAGACCAGATCCTGTTTCCTACTGTTTCCTACCTGCTCATCACAGTCCTTGGTACAAAGTCTGCACTCGATAACGGTGCAAAATTGAATGCCCTGAACCCGCCACTAAAAAATATGAAAATGGGAGCGTGAGAACGTGGGCAGAGGCACAGGCAAACGCAGCAACCAGAAAGGACGAAAGAGCAAAGTGCAGAGTGAGAAAATCCTTAAGAAATGGCTCTCTCCTTCTGAACCACTTGACGATCGAAAAGGACAAATGCTGCCCAACTTATCTAGCTCCACCCCGGCGTAGGTACTACTGAGAGACGGGACAAGGTGCAGATGCCAAGGCTGAACACAAGAGCACGGACGAAAGACAAGAGGCACCTGTTTTGCCTCGGCCTGGCTCAGAAGCCCCAGTGTCGTGTGGCTGGAAGCATCGCTTCAGCCTCCGCCTGTCCTGAGGGGCTGCTTTGCTCCCCATGCCCAGGGGCGCATCAACCAACTCTTTTAAAAACCGGCAGAATAAAGAAGAATGGGACGGGAAAGTCAACCGGAAACTGCATAAAATGCCCGTGAGGCCTAAGACTTCCAGGTGACAGGGTCGGCGAGCACATCACCAGTCTCCCTGGGAAAAGGGGTTACGAAGGGAGAGTACGGAGGGGAGGGAACTGAATGGCTTTTTATATCCCCTAATATCTCTTCTGACAGCAGCCTGCATGGCTTCCACGGGCCAGGAAGCTGGGAAGATGAATGGATTTGTCTGTCCGTTAAATACTATTCCCAGAGCACTGGGGAAAATAAAGAATGGGTTGCTGACTCACATCCCAGCTCCCATCTCTTTTCTCCTAATTAAGAAAAAAACACTACAAAAACAACTCTGACATGTCCTCTCTAACCCATCCCCATCACCTACAACATGCATAACCCCAGGGCAAATAGGCAGCCCACTGAATTACAAAGTTCACCGCCCAGCACCAATGCCCAGCACACAGCCAGTCCTGAGGAGCTGAAGTTCAAATCCAGCCCATCAGCATGGTCAGGTCCATACTACGTCAACAACATACTTCAGGATCCATTAAATCCCTTGTA
>NW_011888829.1:7645046-7648768 GCF_000151845.1 Pteropus vampyrus
TTGAAACTGATCATAGACCTAAATGTAAAAGTTAAACTATAAAACATCTAGAAGAAAATATAGATAAAAATTTTGTGGTTTGAGATAGGCA
Organism: Pteropus vampyrus; assembly: GCF_000151845.1. Taxonomy (NCBI): domain Eukaryota; kingdom Metazoa; phylum Chordata; class Mammalia; order Chiroptera; family Pteropodidae; genus Pteropus; species Pteropus vampyrus. Next base: position 7,645,138 of record NW_011888829.1, read on the forward strand.
AAGATTTCTTAGGACACGAAAAGCATAAATCTCAAAAGAAAAAAAAGATAAATTAAACATCATCAAAATTTTAAACCTCCCTTTGAAAGACATTGTAAGAAAATGAAAAGGTAAGGCAGGAGAAAATATTTGATGTGTGTGTTCATATGTGCATATGCGTGTACGTAAGTGTTTTTAAATATATACCAAAGACTTAACGAGAATATAAAAAGAACTCTTAAAACTCAATAACAAAAGAACAATTCAATTAAAGACATGCCACAAAATAAGATGAATGAATAGGCAATTAGCACTTTAAAAGAGGCTCCATATTCTTAGCCATCAGAAAAATGCAAATTTAAACCAAAAGAAGATACCATGACATATGCACTAGAATGGCTAAAATTAAAAGGCCTGAATATATAAACTGTTGGCAAGAGTGTAGAGTAACCAGTACGCTCAGACACCACTGGTGAGCATGTAAAATGGATTAACCACTTTGGAAAATAATTAGGTAGTTTCTTGTAAACTTAAATATACAGTTTACTATATGACCTATCGATTCCATTCCAAAGTATTTACTCAAGAGAACTGAAAATCTATGTTCCTAAAATATTTATGAGTATATTCATAATACCTAAAAACAGAAAAAAACAAATGTCCAACAACAGGTAACTAGCAAATACATTGTCATATGCCATCAAGGAATATTAGTCAGCAACAAAACAGAATGGACACAGGCGAATCTCAAAAACTTTTTTCTGTACAAAAGAAGTTAAAGTAAGATTTCATTAAATGAAATTCTAGCAAAGGCAAAACCAATCTAAGTGACAGAAAGCAGATCAGTGGCTTCCCAGGAGAGGGAGAAGGGGATCGGATGCAACAGGGTATGAATCTTTGGGGTGATGGAGATGTTTGATCTTGAGTGTAGTGGTGATGGTTTCACAGGTATATATATTTGTCAATATCATCAAATCATACACTTAAAATGGCATGTTACATATAAATTATACCCCCGATGAATTAGATTTAAAATACTGATACTTTAAAAATACTGATATCCCATAGATACTATTGAATTGGTCGGAGATGTATCCTTGCCGGTAAAATTTCTGAAATGATCCCCAGTGATGCCAAGGTACAGCCGAAGTTGAGAATCACTACTCTAGGGACTAAAATTTAACACAGGGCTACTGGCTCTCTTGGTGCGAGCTCGAGCCATTACTGAAAGTCACAGACTACCCCACCATGGTCACCGACCACGACCAGAGTATCTGTGGCCCCTTTGGATAACTGCTAGTCCACATGATACTCTCTGCAAAGCCAAGTCAAGCGGCGGCATAGATGCAAGGCAGATACTGCCTTCAAAGACCCCTTGACTGTCTAGCAAGACACCCCAGCAAGAGTCACTCCCGTGTCTGGCTGAGGGTGTACATGCAGGCATTAGCACTGGGCCCAGCTGTGGTACCCAACACACACATTGACCAGGGGACATCGGGAGTGCTTTCCAAGTAATGTACATTGGGGATCCCTCCTCCTCCCTGACCTGGCAGCAGACAAAGGAAAAATGACAGCCAGGAGAGAGACCATGTTCAGAGGGTGGTGTTCAGGTCAGCAGTCAGAGGCCACACTGGAATGTCCAGGCTGGAGCTCACATGAGCCAGCTCTCCATGCCTCATTTGGTCATCTCTGAAATGAACAGAAATGGCAGTATCAAGTTTTGGACATTTTGTTTGTAAATAATCAGTGGCCTCTCTAAGGAGAAAGACCCTCTTCTCTCAGTGCTGGTCAAATACAGACATTCTCGGAGTATGGCCATGAAATTCAGAATGAATCTTTTCCTTCCTGCTCTCTTCAGTGTGAAAATTTACCCACCAGAGCTTCTTACCTGCCCACCACTCTCTTTGGAACCATCCGAGTTTGCAGTGGTACCACATGACCCCATTTAGCCCGCCCCCACCCCCCGCACCTCTAAAATGAGACAGCCACTACTCAGGATGCCTGAGTTAGAACTGGCTTTCTCTGACTTCCAGTAAATAAAGTCAACATGTTGGCAAAACCAGATTCTGGGCTTCGACAACAGCTACAGAGTGAGCACTAGGAAGAAGGTTCAACACTGAATATAGTGGGGTGCCTGCCCGCGAGACACTCATTGTGAGAAACAGACAAATCTCATGATGGCGAGTGGATGAGGCGGCACCTGGGAGGCGTGCACACCCATCGTCGGGGCCTTCACCTCCTTTGGTGAATCCCTATGTCTCATAGGATAAACCCCAGATTCTTTAGCGTGGGTCCTAAGCATTCTGTGGCTCTGAATTTGCTACCCCTCTCTTCAGTCACCCTAAACCACCCCAAGCACCTGAAAATGGCACACCCCTCCATCCATGACTTTGCATATGCTCTTCCCTCTCCACGTTGTTCTTTAAACCTTCCATTCCCAAAGATCGCTGTAATCCAGAAGACAGGAATTTTCTCCAGAAGACTGAATAAAAGGATGAATTAATGGGAAGAAACCAAATACACTGAACACACATGAAGACCCGGCCCCCTCCCCCGCTCTTCCTCTATAAGGAGAGGCTGTGGAAGCCGGCAGCTCCCTCCCTGACACCCCCAATGACAGGCAGGGAGACATGGGACCCCTGTCCTTAGGAAAAGTGCTCACCTTGCCCCTATCAAGACTGGCGTGATCTGAAACTAATAATAAAAGAAAAAAGACTGGCCCAACTTGTGAACCGGGGCAAACTCCTTCCCCTCCCCCATCTCCCCAAGGATTAGGTGATACAAAAGCTTTGATAAGCACTGATTGATTTCAGTCACTTGAATTAATTACTCAATCAATAAAAGGACAAGGAGAAGGCCGAGACTCAAGTAGTGAAGAAAAGTGTTCTTTTACCCATTTGGAAGTGAAAGGACCAAGAAGAGGAGTCATCTAACTACAAGCTCCCAGAGGGAGTCAGAGGGGAGCTGGGAGGAATATGCTGGCCTTCCAGCTCTCAGGCCCCTAACGCGAGCCAAGGCAGCCCAGGCGAGGGCTGCAGCAGGCAGTGCAGAGAGCGGGCAGTGCACAGGGTCGGCTACAGCACAGGGCAGGCTCTCACACTGCTGACAGCAAAACTGGACAAGCCACTTGCTTTTTCCCAGTCCCTCTTCCAAGCCAGAATGGAACTGAGGTTAAGGAACAGCATCAGCAGTCACATCGTCTGAGCACAAACTTCACCTCTGCCATCGGCAAGCTGTGTGATCTTAGGAAAATCACTTAACCTCTCTGTTGCCCAGTTAGCTCATCTGTGAAATGGAGACAAAATGTTACCTCAGGATTGTCAAGAGAAATAAACAAGCCTATACATGCAAAGTGCTTAGGTCAGTGCTGGCATAAAGGAAGCACTCAGCAAACCATTAGCTCCTCTTCTCTATAACATTTTAATAAAATCTCTCTCCACATACCCAGCAGAGTTGTCTCAAAAAAGATTTTTTAAAGAATAATGATGCCATCATATATCTTGTTCACTGAAAATATTGTCATATTAATATCTCATTTGAACTTCCCAGTATATATATGAACTTGACATAGCAGGTTGCCCCAGAGAACATGGTGAAACATTAGATGTGAGAGCGATTTGGAATTGTAGTAGATTTCTCTAGACACTTCTAA
>NW_011888829.1:7650568-7684969 GCF_000151845.1 Pteropus vampyrus
CGTTAAATAATGACACCCCGTTGCCCCCATCCCTGGCTCCTGGTAACCATCATTCTACTTTCTGTTTCTGTGAACTTGACTATTCTAGATACTTCATATGAATGGAATCATACAGCACTGATCTTTTTGTCACTGGCTTATTTCACTGAGCAGAACGTCCTCATTGTTGATCCATGTTGGCTGTATCATGTGTCAAAATTCTCTTCCTTTTTATCATGAATGATATTCTATTGTGTATGTCCCACATTTTGTTTATCCAGTCTTCCATTGATGGACACTTGGGTTGCTTTCACCTTTTGGCTATCGTGAATAATACTGTTATGAATACAGGCATAAAAAAATTGAAAATAGAATTACCATGTGACCCAGCAATTCCAGAAGTGGACACTTTTGAGCACCTTCCATACTATTTTCTGCAGTGGCTGCAGCATTTTACATTCCAATCCACAGTGTACGAGGGTTCTAATTTCTCCACATTCTCACCAACACTTGTTATTTTCTGTTGTGTTTTTTTTTAAATATAGTGAGTTGATATCTAATTGTGATTTCGAGTTGCATTTCCCTAATGATTAGTGATGTGCAGCATTTTTTATGCTTCTTAGCCATCGGTATATCTTTTTTTAGAGAAATGTCTATTCGAGTCCTTTGCCCATTCTTTAATCACATTGTTTCAATTGTTGTTGTTGTTGTGCTGGGTTTTTTTGAGTCGTAGGAGTTTTTAATACATTCTGGATATTAACCCTCCTATCAGGTATATGATTCTCAAATATTTTTCTCCCATTTCCTATGGTCTTTTCTCCCATTGTCTTTTCACTCTGTTGACTGTGTCTTTTGTTGCACAGAACACATGACTTCTTTTACAAGAAGACTTCCTGGGATTTTGGAAGGTGAGGGGGTCAGAGGCTAGATAATACAGGATTTTCACTATGCAGAACTAAATGGTACACACATGCATATGAAAGAGAATTCTGCTTCTACACAGAGGCCAAGGTGATGGTGAAAGTATGAGGAAATGAGCACCATGGACACCAACCAGGGGGCTTTTTGTCGCAGTGTTTTGTGCTAAACCCTTTGAGTATTGAGCATTTTACTCATCGCTCACTCTCCTGAAATCTGAGTTATGTAGGCGACATAACACAAGGTCTCTGTCTTCAGGGGTGTCTCACGGTCAACTTAGAGAGATAAGAAACAAAGGCCACGACAGCAAGGGAGCTATGTCCTCTAGATACTGCGGAACTATGAAAATACACGTCCAGATGATCAGATTGGTCTCAAAAAGATGCTAAACAGAGTGCGCTGATGAGGAGAGAACATGGCCGTGAGGTCTGAAAAGGGGTGGTGGATGCAATGTTATTACAACTGTCCAAGTAAGACGTTCCAAGAGGTTGAACTCTCACTAGCGCACGGGAGAAGGTGGAAGAGAAGAAACTGACATGATTTCATAACTGAATGGAATAGAGTAATATGACTCCAATATTCCTGGTCTAGTTTGTTTACTGGGTGCCACAAACCAAGGCAATGAATGTAGGAAGTGGAACTGATGGAAAAAGATGGTGAGTCTGACTTTAGACACTTAGAGTCTGAAATGCCTTAAGACATCCCTAGGTCATATAATAGGCAATTAGAAGTATGGATCTAGAGCTAAGGGAAGAAAAATAAATTAGAAAAATAAACATGGAAGTAAAAAATAGAAGCAGATAAGTTTATTCAAAGAGACTGGTTTGAAGGAGAAGGAAGGAACGTTGAAAGGAGAACCTACCTTTAAAAGGGGATGGGGGAGGAGGAAGAGCTCTCATTATGGGAGACTTTGAATTGCGAATAGTCAGCGGTTTACCTAAAGTATGCCAATATTTAGTTGAAATGATTAGACATCGGATTGGGAACAGAACACCTGAAGTCCAAGCCTTCCAGGGGAACACTGAACTATAATTTTCTTTATGCTTTCTGTGAAGGTAGAAGATTCAGATGTTCAAATTCTTCAGCTCCTGGAGATTCTGCGAACATGAATTAATTTTCACAAAGCTTTTTGGAGAAGGATCGATATGCAATAGATATAGGTGATCCCAGAAGACACAAGCCCAGTGGACCCCAACTGTCTACATCTGAGTACAAGGCACAGGAGACTCCTTAAACACAGAAATGTTTCCCTTCAATTCAGAATCAATACTCAATTTTCTCCCCTGGGCCAAATTTGTATATTTTCATTTAAAAAAAAAAAGAAAAGAAAGAAAGAAAATTCAGCCCTGAGAGTTGCAGTTCACCTAAGCGTGAGCTCTGAGGCTTCAGAACCATGACTAGGAAATTACCACCTCACACGTCTTTAGGCTTGATCACTGGGGCCTCGAAGATTCACTTTTACTGAGATAACTGATAACACCTGATGGTCTCTAAAGTGTTACATGAATCAAACTGTGTTCCAAATCCCTTTATCTCCCGAATCAGGGACTGACCTGGTTAAAGGTTTGAGAAAGGGACGAGCAGGCCATTTGGAAGGACAGGGCTTCTCTTCTGAACAACTCAATTATGAGGGCCAGGGAAGGACAAGGAGCACGACAGCCTCACTGGTCCTGACCCAGGTCCTTGAAGGTACTGAGAAATCCACCCCTCTCCACGCACACATCACCAATGACTGACTGGTCAGAGACACCAGAAGCTGAAACGAGGCAGCAAGATGAGCTTCTGAAAAAGAAAAAAAAATCATCATCGTCATCTCACACTTTACGGATCTGGAGTTATGCTTTCAGGGAATGATGTACGGAGGTGATTATTTCACTGAAAAAACATGCACATGGCAAATAGCTGACCAGACTGGCATTGACATGCATGTGATGCACGCTTACATATTTATTTGCAAAACACAATGTAATAGAAATGGACATCATACTTTGCATTTATATAGCAACTATTTCTCCAAGGACCTCAAAGGATTCTGCAGCCATTACCGGATTCATCCTTGTTACATGTTTGTAAAATGAAGGAAAGGCAAGGATTACTCATCCCATTTCATTAAAGAGGAAGCAGATGCCCCAAGAGGGTGCATGGATTGGCCAAGGGCATATTGTGAGTCATTTATTTGTTCAAAACCATGTAGGGACTGAAATTGGTCCCAAATTGTCCTTATACTTGCTGATCTTACCTACAGATTTCTTAAAAGAAAATGATTCTGCTTTACAGCCTTGTGTTTGTGATTCGGACTGTCAGCTGGTCAGTGTCCAGGGAGAGGTATGAACTGGGGTAGGAAAGAGGTTATCAAGTGTTTGGTATTTCACTTTTCCTTCAGTGGGCTGGTGCTGCCCATGTTCTCTTGGACAGTCACAAGGTTCCTGACAACAAAGAGGGACAAATCTTCCTGCGTCATTGCCCCAGAACCAAAAGGCAGGTCCCCATGCTCATAACGAATATTCAATGAATGCCCGCTTTCAATGTGCACGTCAATACCCTTTGTCATTTATTTTACAAGTACTATACGAGCTAGGTGTTATTTTCTTGTAAAGGTAAGAAAGGGGCTCGCAGAGATTGGATGACTTGTCCATGGTCACATAACTAACAAGTTCAGGCTCAGGATCTGAATGCGTTTTTGCTGATTTGAATACCCGTGCACTTCTACCGCGTTTTACCGACATGACTTCACTCTCCCTCTCAATGGGGTTCGACAGGCATAGCCTAGGAAACTTGAAGGAAACTAGAGCCAACCTGGGGCTCCACCCTCCCCGCCAAATACTCTCAATGACAGCCCAAGGTAAGTGCTCATCCACTCCATTCTCCCTGGAGAGATCCATTGGGTATGGTCCAGCCTCAGGCCACTCACGGCCCCAGGATAGTTCAAACCTTCCTGGTCCTAAACTCACACCTTGGGTCTGACCCAGGCCTGAGCTAGTGACAGAACCAACTGAGTTCCAGGAGCAGGGGGAAGATGGGAAGACGATCACCCAGAAGCTGCCCCAATGCACCCTGCTCCCACCTACACTGAACACTGCTAGGTACCATCTGCATTCCAACGATCACTGGGTAGCATGTGCTAGGTCTGTCTTCGAGGGCCCTCATATTCTTCAGAGAGAAACTGAGGTGCAGACTTGTCTCAAGTTACCAGGGAAATCAGAAAGTGAAAAAGCCGCAGGGGTGTTTTCCCTGGCATTTTCTCTAATTTAGATTTCGTTCACTAGAACATGATATTGCCAGTGGTAGAGAAAGCCAGCCTCTGAAAACCAGACTGGAAGGGAGAGGAACAACGCCTTTAATGGCACCTTATTCTGCTTTAAGTACTCTTTATCCAACATCTCATTTATCCCCACAACTGGGAGGTACTGGTATTACTCTTCCCTTTGTCCAGCCAAGGAAAGCAAAGCAAAGCTTGGAGTCGAAAGAGCAGAGCTAATATGTTACGGAAGCCAGGATTCAAGCGTGGATCGGTCGGGTCACGCCCTTTCCATGAAGCCTCACTAACCTCCTGATGACATCATCCCAGTGGTGGCGGGGAAGGTTTCTGACTCATTATCATAGTAGAGATGTGAGTCACAGAAGCAGACGAGGCTAAGTATGGGTGAGACGTCCCCTTTATGAGGCACTGCAGTCACTGGGGCTGTGACTGAAATGCAGGCTCAACCGCACTGGGACTCTCGAATTTTGCCTTTAAGCTGGTCATCAATGGTAGAGAACAGGGCTGTCTACGAACGTTAAGTCACATCTATATTGTTAAATGTAACATGAGCCACAGAAGCAAGCCACATAGGTAATCTTCAAGTGTCCGGCAGTTACATGAAATAAGTAAAAAGAAACAGGTGAAATTAATTATACTAATACATTTTATTTAAACCAATACATTCAATATCACCATGTAATCAATATAAAAAATATCAATGAGCTATCTTACATTCTTTTTTTTATAGTAGGTGTTTAAAGCCCAGAATGGACTTTATACTTAACAACACATCTCCATTTGGACAAGCCATATTCCAAGTGCTCAGTAGCTACAACATAGCTAGTGGCTAGCATACTGGATGGAGGTCTAGAATAAGACTACATGGATGGAGGCCTGGAGGGCTTGGACTGTGGGTCCTGACTCTGACCACCGGCCATGGTGACTTAGCACAGTGGTTGAGAGGTTGGACCTTGGAGCCAGACTTGCCTGCCTTTGAATCCCCGTTCCGCTGCGTGCCCGCTTGGGCAAGTTGCTCAGCCTCTGTGGCCTCAGTTTCTTCATGTAGAATGGAGATAACGGCATTACCTGCCTCACAGGGTTTTGTGAGGGTGAAATGAAGACGTACGTAGAATAGTAATAGGCACAGAGTAAGCAATGTAAAGGCATTTGCTATGATTCCCACTGGGACTCAGCTTCCTTCTCTGTAAAATAAGGACGCTGAAAACACATGATTGTTGAGATCCCTTCTTGCTCTGTTACTTAATGCAACTCTGCAGTGGGAATCCTGTTCTGGTGTTTTTGTCTGATCTCTGAGTATTAGTTCTAAAGTGTGCATGGGACAGGATCTCAGGTCCAGCCTATTTCTATAGAAGAGGCTTGCAAGATGCTCCATGGTTGGTGTGGGGTAGAGTGAGTAGAAGGACTTGCCACCTCTTTGGCCATCAGTGTTAAAAACTTGTTCCCTCCATCCTGGGCTCATGTTGATCTGCTGCCTGGAGAGCCTCCACATCCTCACAGGTGTCCTCCACAGACACTTACTTACAAGTCCCCAATTATAATCCTTTAGCTGTTTGAACCTCTGAGCTAGAAGAAATCCAAACTGGGCTTACAGTTTGGAGCAAAACCCATCAGCTAAAAGAAAAGAACACCCACAGGGGCTGCTGACCCTGCAGCTTTGCCCACCATCTGTCCTTGGAGCTGAGAGATGAATGGGAAGCTGATAGATTAAAAATCCGAATATTTGAAAAGCTACGAATGAAGATTCCACAATCACAGCAACAGCAATCCCGGGGCTGCACCTCAGGAATTCCGGCTGGCTGATTCCTTTCCCAAAGAGACCAGACTGGTGAGTTATAGAGATTCAAGGTGGACACGGTCTGGTGTGTCAGACACCTCATCTCCAGGGACACGAATAGGGGAGAGAGTATCTCCAAACTCATCTCCAGGGATTGCTTCAGCTCCTCTTGGAATGAGTCAAAAGCTGGAGCCCCTGTTGCGTCTCTCGGAGAATGTCGGTACCAGGAATCTTCCTCCCCAGGAAACCAAACAGAAGGATGACACGGATGCTCATCTCAGAAAAAGCAGCTCAGCAATACAACCATGGGCCCCCACCTACCAAGCAGCGTTTTCCTCCCAGCTGCTCACATAGATTTGCCAAGAGCTACATTCTCCCCCATCAGCAAGCCCTTGCCCAGAGCCCACCCTGTAAAGAGAGATGCTAAAGAATCGGGAATCACAGCCCCACCTGTGAGAAAGGACACAAGACCAATCACCGGGCAGTGTAACAAGAATGAAGCGCCATCCTCGACCCGGAGGAGTCAGGAATAAAACTCAGAGACCCTCACACTCGGACGCCTTTGGCTACTGGGAGCAGGTCCTGAGTCCTCTCCCTTCTCTAAGCTGAACTCAGGGAATGTTTTATACCTTCCAGACACATTGACTGAATCGGAAATATTTCTATATCTGGCATAGTTGAGTGCCCTTAACGCCCACTGCTAAAGGAGCCACGTTCTCCCTTCATGACCTGCCGAGAGCTCCTTAGCAGCTGGGCAACACCTATAAAGAATTCCAGAATCCCACCATTCAAGTCAAAGGGGCTGGTTCTGAGCTAACAGACGAGAGCTGCCACCATGCCTGTGTCGTTAGCATCGCCATCTCATACCCATCAACTTCACCCCACCACACCCCCCATAGCAGACAGACAGACAGGTCTTAACTGCAGCAGCCAAACGACGTCACCTCAACCCAGGCAAGTGCCAAAGGAAGTCTCCTGCCTGCTCCATGAGGGAAATGAAGGTCCTCTAGGACCTGCACCAAAGAGAACCGGAATGGGGAGAAAGAGGGTAGAATTTTTCCACCTTCAAGGAGAGCGAGAGTTTTCCTCTCCGAGGCCACCTGTGGTCCCCAGCTTCAGTGCCTCTCCAGGCCTGTTCCTTCTGCTCATTAGGTAAATGTGCCAACGCAAGGAAAGAAATCAAGGTCTGCTTAGCTTCCCCCACTGGCCCTGTCAATCGTTCCGAGGAAGACAGTTCCTGCCACACAGCCCAGGAAATGGGCCCCAGCGGGCCAGGAACAGCTCCAAGCCATAAATGTATTTACACAGCATAGTGCTTGTTCTTCACGTCTCGCCAGCAGCCCACCTCTCCTGAGTGCCTTGGGGAAGTTTTATCACCTGGGAGGGCTCCCAGTGGCTGCTCTCACCAAATGCCTCCTTCATCATCAGAACAGACAGACTGTCTGGCTGTGATGAGATGTGGCTGCCCCCAGTGGGCCGTCTCAGCAGCTGACAGAAGGTTCTCCAGACGGCAGAGCAGGCTGGGACCAGTGGCCCTGCAGAAACCCTCCCAACACCCACCGCGCTCCCTGGCTGCTGCCTCGGAACGTCTACGAGATGCTCTCCGCAAGATGGAGGGAGCGGGCAAGAGCTCAAATTACAGAATCTTTGACAAAGGTGCCACTTGAAAATGTGGGGGATGGGGAGGGTTATAAGGTCAAGTTCAGACTGGCAAGACTTAAAAAAAAAAAGAAAAAGCTATAATCTAGAGAGGTCCAGGGCTGAGAAGGGAGTTCAGAGACCATCCAGTCCTGCCACCCATTATCCAGATGAGAAAGCTGAGGTCCAGAGAAAAAAGGAAAACTATTACACAGTAGTTAAGAACAAGGGCTTCGGTTGTCACTCTAGCTCTACAACTTGCTTGTTCTATAACCTTGGACTTAATCTTCATAAGTCTTTTCTCATCTTTGAAATGCATGTAATGAAATCTACCACATATAATGGGTCGTGAGGCTCACATGAGATAATGAAGTAAATAAAGCACTTAGCACCATAATTATATAATTAATGATAACTATTATCACTATTATTAAGTAATTTGGCCAAAATCATCCAAAGAATTCATGTTAGACAAAGGACTCAAATCCTGTTTTTCAATTTCTATATCAATGTTCATCTTCGGGTGATCAAAAGAGCCTTCACAACTAAGTCACTTTCTGTGTCAGTTAAGAATCTCATTCAGCCACTAATAACAGTGGTTTTAAAAAATTAAGAGTGCGTTCTCTCATATAAGTAAGACCAAATGTAAGAAGCACAGTGCTGGTAAAGGGGGCTCCATGAATCAGACTCCTGCTTTCCTGCCATCCTAAGCTCTTAACTCTCATCCTCAAGGTCACAAGATAGCTGCTACAGCTCCAGCCATCAGAAGAAATGGAATAGGAAAGGGCAATGAGGCATTCCTTCAGTAGAGTCAGCTCCCTTTCAAAATATTCCCTGGAAGCTTCATTCTGTGGCTTTTGCTTGTAATTGGACAACCCTGGATGCAAGGGAAGTTGGACAGGAAGTTGGACAATGCCTGATAAAGCCAGGGTTTTTAGAAAAAGGGAAGAGTGTATATTGCAAGAGTAATGAGCAGTCTCAGCCTTTCAGCCACACTCTTTGAGATAACAGATTAAGTTGGCTCTCATCTGCTTTGCATCCATGACTTCTGAAAGTCTCCAGATGTTCCCCATTTATGCCTGCAGCTGCCCCAGAAACCCAGCCTTGTCTAGGATGAGTGTCTCACCACTGCTCAGTGCCTGGCCTATGCCTTGCTGCTAAGAGCTGACAAAGATTTCACAGAAAGAAAGAGTGAATGAAGGAGAAGCTGCTTTTGGTGGGCCCTGCATGCCCCACGGCTGCCCTCAGTGCCTGTGGGTTCACAGGCAGAATTTCCTTTTTCCTCTCTGATTAGAGCAGAGAGGAAATGTGTGAGTCAAATTGTGTCTCTTCTGCTCCAACCATCCAAAGGTGCCCCAGTTCGTTCATAGTAAAAGCCAAAGTCCTTCCCACTGATCTGCCAGCCCTAGGCAACGCCCCTGGCATCTCTCTTGCTTCCCTTCGCCTCGCTCTTTCCCCTTCGGTCAACTCTACTCCTACCACAGCAGCCTCTTTGCTGTTCCTCCAACATGTCAGGTATAATTCGACCTCAGGACCTTTGCACGTGCTGTTCTCCTGCCTAGAATGCTCTTTCCCCAAGTATCCAAATGGTTCTTCCCTCCCCCCTTGCAAGGCTTTGTTTAAATATCACCTTCTCAATGAGGCTTACTAAAATTGCCATCACTTTCGCACTGCCAAACCTGGCACCCTCCTCTATCTTCCCATAGCACTCACCACATTCTAACTACCACACGTTTTATTTATTTGTGATACTTGTCGTATCGCCACGCTCTTTATTTCTTTTATTTATTTATGTATTGCGAGGATGAGGATTTGGGTCCGTCTTGTGTCCAGCTGCACCCTCGGCACCTAGAACAAATCCTGACACGCACAGCGAATGCATCATACATATTTGTTGGATATACATGTTGATGTAGCTCTGTCTTGGGGCGAATCAGAATTGCCAATTAGGAGAGGCAGTCGACAGGAAAGGAATAGATAAGAGTCCAAAATAACCAGCAATAAAGACAGAAGCATCCATACAAAGTCTCATCAAGAAAACAAGCATTCTGAGAGAAGACAGAAAACTAACGATCTAGATTCATGCTATGTCTTTCGCAGCCAGATAAGGAAATCCTTTCTCTAGCTGTTGTACAGACAAATGTTTTCATATCCATTCAGTGAATGGCGAAACTAATTCCCAACAATGGTGAGTCCAGTCTTCCATGGGGTCCTGTTAAATGACTGAAAACAGCCCTAGCTCAGAGTCTCATAGCCTAAAGGAGAAGAGGCTGTTCTCCAAACCAGCCACTACTAGGGTCGCTGTTTTACTTTCTTATACCTACAACTTCCTGTTGACTTTGTCCCTCCTCCTGAGTTGCTTTTTGTGTGGTTTTCGAAGCACCCCTTCACATAGGGGTGGGCACTTTTCAAAACAAGATCACCTTGCTATTGAAAGCAGGAGAAAGAATTTAATATGAAAATGAACAAACAGGCAGGTCCAGACAATGTTCCCTTCCATTTATGTGCCTCAACATTCACATTCAAGGGATGCTTAGGTGACAAGGCAATCAATACTGTCCCTAAATCAGCTAGAAATGGGTTTTTTCCTCTCCTGCTGAATAATTTGGAAGCGATTTTGAAAATGCAGTGCAAAGGAAGCCGTCTTTTTTCTTTCTTCTAGCCATTAAAATACACACTGCTTCCTAGAGCCTGATTAATGTTAAATATGACCTTTTGCAAAGTTTCTTGGCAGGTTAATTTATGGTACTTTCAGATTCTAATGTATCAGGCAGTGGCTGTTTATGTGTTTGATGAAGTATTCTTTGTCTGGAGTTTATACATTTTCCCAGAACTTCTGTAGTTCACTCCCCATTTCTCTCTCTTGCTCTTTCAATCTCTCTTTCACTGCAACTTTGTGCTTGGGTATTTAATCAATCTTACAGGGAAGAAAATATGAATATATTTATGAATTCTCAGTCCCTAACTTGTCATGTACGCTGTATTAGCTTATTACTGTATCTCCAAGATAATTCTTCTCTCTCATCTCCCTACATCTGTGCTTTTGAGTTCAGGGGGATCTCAGCTCAACCCAAATTACTTTTAATGTTTAGTTTGCAATGAGAGCTGCTTTGAGGGTCTCTGACTTGAACAGGTGTATCTTCTTTTTGCATCCTTATTGCATTTGACTTTGTTCTTCCCTGTCTCAGAGAGGGAAATCTAGTGAACTAGACTTGAGCCCCAAGAGGTTGTCTCACCCCCAGAACATAACTAAGCTTAATGAGCATGTAGATATATTCGTGGAGAAGAGGCCAACTAAGGTGTATCAGAGACGTAGGGGGCCCTTTACCCTAAGAAGGTCTGATACGATGTCAGCTCTTTCTTACATGGAAGTTGCAAAATATCAAAGATTTCAGCCTTCCTTCTACAGAGCCTAGAACAGTGCTTGATACACAGAAGGTACTTGATTCTCATTGAAAAAAAGGCAGGAAGATGAGATACCAAGGGAGGGAAGAAGGCAGGACCATACTCTCTAATATAATGACCCTCAAGTCCTTCATCAGGGGCATAGGGGCAAGAGTTTGAGCCCATAGGTGATTTTTAGATTGTTATAATAGAGGCCCAAGGAGCTGCCGGAACCTTCCTGTCACTACCTGAGAAGCTGTTACAGGTGGGAAGAACACCCTTGCCCCAGACCTGCAGCTCCCTCTCTACTGTCAAACGAGGTATGTGTCTTTGGACTGGCCTTGTTGACTGCATCACGGATGGCTTTTAAAACAAAGGTGAGTACAGGAAGGAACTGGTGACCAGAACAGAGCAAATGGAGCACCGAGCTGCATCAAAGCTGAGAACATGGATTGTGCAGAGGCCAGTTGGGAGAGCTATGTGGTTTCCCCCGGAAATTATCTGCTGCCTGGAGAAAGAGCAAGAGAAAGGGGATGGCTGAGTTTGTCCAAGGTCAGGAGTCAGCCGAGTAAGTGCAACCACGGACTCGAGGACAGAGTGGGCGGGGCCACAAGGACACGGTGTCCAAGCAAGAAACCGGGACTTGTGGTCTCTGTTACCACTTGGTCCACGAGATTTCTATTTGGGGATGTGTAAATTATTGGTGGGATATTTTATTTTTTAGCCGTTTTGGCATCTGTTCCAAAGTCCTCCCAAGGAGAAAATGGAGTAGAGCCGGGCAGAGCTTCCATTCATACTGCTCACCTTGGGGGCTGCTTATGCCATGAAACAGTTGCATTCCAGGACCCTAGAGTGGATGACGCTCACTTGAGAGAAAAAGAGACAGATGTCACCTCCGCATTGAGATTTGAAGGGCAAAGGGAAAGCTGCATAGCCTCCCTACCCCATGCCTTCTGGCAGCCTGCCATAGTGCCTGAAATTTCCCTATTGTTCACTGCTTGGGTTTACTGTACAGAAATACTAATAAAGCACAAATTTTACCTGAAGGGAGTCATATAGCTCAGGCGGTACAGAAAACCCGAGAATCAGACCAAGCTGGGTTCCGATCCCAGCTCTCTAAGCAATGTGATACCTGGCGAATTACTAAAATCCCAAAGACCCTGATTCCTTATATATAAAAATGTGAATTCCATCAACATTGTAGGGTTGCCATAAGGATGGATAGATTGACATGTAGGGAGCAACCAGAGTTTGACACACAGTAGGGACTCAAGAAATGTTCCTTCTTTTTATCTTTATCGCCATGAAGGAATGGTAGAAAAAGCACCAGACAAGAGCCATGGGTTCTAGCCCCTGCCTTTCCATTAAAATGAGCTATGGGACCTTTTTAAGATCACCTTCCTTTTCTGGGCTTCAGTTTCCAGGGAGTCTTAAACGGGATTCACTCACCAACAAATGTTATTGCACTCCTCCTAGGTGCCAGGTGCTGTTCATTAATAAACATGTATGTGAAATAGTAGCAAGTAATAAGCAGGAAATTAAAATGTAGTCTTATAATGGAGAGGTACTGGGCAGCCACTTCAGATCGAATAGTCAGGGAAGACCCGTGTGGGGAGGTGATTTCTATGCTGAGGCCTCCAACGACAGGAAGGAGCCAGCCAGAGGTAGATCAAGGGGAGATGTCGTACAAGCAGAAGAAACAGAAAATGCAAAGGCTCCCCAAAGTAGCAAGCTCAGATGGCTTCTCAAGTTCTTTCTCTGGCCAACAGTCTTTACCTTGTGTTCTCCACAACTTTTGCATGTGACACTGGGATAAGCCAAATGACAGTTATTTGATGGTCTAATTACCGTTATTAATTGTGGAGAGTACTATAGTTAGACTAGTTCTGCTAGGGCCCAGTTGAACAGTGGAGAACATCAGAACCAAGGCTGGAAAAAGAATGGCTAAAAATCAAAAAAACAATTGAGTGATAGGCCCAAAGGGGTATTGTGGAGACGAGAGTCCACTTCCTTCCAAAGGAGCTCGCATGTCCTCATCATAAGACCTGGAAAAACGATGACAGAAGCTGGTTTCTTGGACGGTCGGATGCTTTTCTGAAGCCCCTTCATTGAAGTTGAAGAAAGGTGGAACTAAGCCAGGAAGAACCTCCTTGGATAAACATAGAAGTAAGGGTCTAATCTAGGAGAAATTCCAGTCTCAGATGACAGAACAGAGACCCTCAATCATTCACTTGTTCATTCACTCATTCGACAAACATTTATTGAGGGCTCATTCTTCTAGGCCTTAGTCTAGTTGTTGGGGCTACATCATCGAACAAAGCAGACAAAAACCTCTAGCTTATATTTCAGTAAGAGAAACAGAGCCCAAGGTCTTTAACCTCAACAAATTTAGACCCTTTATTCACTCTAGATATTGAGTGACTAATCTCTGCCTCATGCTGATTTAGTTGCTGGGCTCGGTGCTTACCATCCAGATCTGGGCATAAAGCACACATAGCATACATTCGTAGTGAGTTTTATGGCTCTCAAGGCACTAATCTCTTTTCATCCTCACAGCACTACAGAAGCTCACAAAGGTAAAAGAGCCTTCTCAGGCTCACCTCGCTGAGCATCTGGACTCCACTCCACGTCATCTTGGAGTCGAAGGGTCTTTCAGTTAGTCATACCCCTTTCTACTTAGTACAGCAAATGTTGTCATTCTGCTGAACTACCCTACACAAGCCCTCCTAGACTTTATGTTGGAAGCAAGGACTTCCAATATAAATAAGAGGCGGGAACTGAGAGAGCCCATTCTGTTTATGTGTGGCAGCAGTAATTTTCAGTTGCCCAAGGCAGCACCCAGTATGGGTGACATCCACTGGGCAATCTGCACTGTCAGTGAGCCATGGCAGGAACAGTGGTGTCTTTGCTGCATTTGCTTTCTGCACGATTTGGAACATTGTTCCCAGGTGCGTAGACTAAAATCCAGGTACTCCAGCCCTCCTGAAGTTATTCTGAATTACTCAATGTTCCTTTGAATAATTTCCTTTTCTGTTTAAATTGGCCATGTTTGATTTTTGTTGCCAAAACAAGAACTATGACAGCTACACTTGCAAAATCTTTTGTCCCCATCTACCTACAGGATAGGCTAGTTTTTCTAGTTTTTAAAACAAAAATCCTTAGGGGCTTAACACAATAATAGTTTCTATCTTGATCGTATTTCTTGTGCATCAGATTGGCTAGATTTTTCCAAGAGAAATTTAAAAATATTTTGAACTGAATGAAAATACACTAACATCAAAATTTGTGGGCTGCAGCAAAAGCAGGGTTTAGAAGAAGATTTATAACAGTGAATACATTAGAATAGAAGAAAGACCTAAAATCAATCACCAAGCTTCCACCTTAGGAAATTAAAAGAGATAACGTAAACCTAAAGAAGCAGAATAAAAGAAAAGATAAAATTACAACAGAAATCAATGAAATTGAAAACAGGAACTCAACAGAGAAAATCAACAAAACCAAAAGCTGGTTCTTTCAAAAGATCAATAAAATTGATAAGCTTCTATTCAGGCTAACCAAGAAGAAGAGAAAGAAAACACAAATTACTAATATCAGAAATGAAAGCGGGGTTATCTCTATCAATCCCATGAACATTAAAAGCATAAAAAAGAAATATTATAAACAACTCCATGCCCACAAATTTCATAACTTACATGAAATGGACCAACTCCTTCAAAGATATAAACTACCAAAACTCATACAAACAGAGATAACATATAGGCCTAAATATATATCAAAAAAAATGAATCAATTATTAATAACCTTCCGAAAAAGAAAGCACCGGGTCCAAATGGTTTCACTGGTGAATTCTACCAGACATTTAAGAAAGAAATTCTCTATAACCTCTTCCAGAAATAAAAGCAGAGAGAACAGTTCCTCACTCATTCTGTGAGGTCAGCATTGCCCTCGTACAAACCCAAATAAAAACATTACAAGCAAGGAAAACAATAGACAAATATTACTAGTGAACACAGACGCAAAAATACTCAACAAAATACTAGAAAATCAAATCCAACAATGTATAAAAAGAATTACACACCATGACCAAGTGGGATTTATTCCAGATATGCAGGGCAGTTCAACATTCAAAAATCAATTAATATAATCAACTAATGTAAACATCAACAGGCTAAATAAAAATTATATGATCATATCGATAGATATAAAAAAAGTATCTGACAAAATCCAACACCCACTCAGAATGGAAACCCTCCGCAAAGAATAGAGGACAACCTAACCTCCTTCGCTTGACAAATCTCTACAGCTAATATTATACCTAATAGTGAGAAACTAAATGTTTTCCTCTAAGATCCAGAAAAGGAAAAGATATCTCCTCTCATCACTCTATTCAACATCGTACCGGAAGCCCTAGTTAACAAAATAAGACAAGAAAAGGGCAAAGATGTATATAGATAGGAAAGGAAGAAATAAAACTGTCTTTGTTTGCTGATGACATGGTTATTTATGTAGAAAATCCCAAATAACTGACCAAAAGCATTCTACAAGTAATAAGCACCTATAGCAAGGTTTCAGGATACCAGATTAATATACAAATGTTGTTTTCTTAGATACCAGCAATGAACAATTGAAATTCGAAATTAAAAAACAAAGAATCACCTACCAAAGCACCAAAAAATTGAAATACTTAGGTATAAACCTAACAAAATAAGTGCAGAATTGATATGAGAAAAATCATAAAATGTAGATGAAATTAATCAAAGGTCTAAATAAATGGAGAAATATTTTATGTTCATACATTGGAAGATTCATTATAATTAAGATGTCAATTTTCCCCAACTTGATCCTAGGTCTGATGTAATCTTAGTCAAAATTCTAGCAAGTTATTTGTGGGTATTAACAAAATGAGTCTAAAGTTTATACAGAAAGGCAAAAGACACAGAAAGCCAACACAATACTAAAGAAAAACAAATTCAAAAGACTGACGTTACCTGACTTCAAGACTACTCTACAGGTATAGTAATCAAAACAACACGATACTGGTGGAAAAAGAGACAAATAGATCAATGGAATATAACAGAGTCCAGAAATAGACCCACAGAAATATAGGCCACTGGTCTTTGACAAAGGAGCAAAGAAAATCCAATAAAGAAAAGATAGTCATTTCAACAACTAGTACTGGAATAATTAAACATCCTTATGCAAAAATTTTGTTTAGGTACAGACCTTCTGCTTTTCACAAAAATTAATTTCAAATGGATCATACACCTAAATCTAAAAGGCAAAAACTATAAAACTTCCAGACGATAACACAGAAGAAAATCTAGGTGAGCTTGGGTTTGGAGATGAGTTTTCAGATACAACACCAAAAGTGCAATACATAAATTTTTAAAAATTGATAAATTAGACTTTATTAAAAGTAAGAACTTCTGATTGGCAAAAGACACTGCTAAGAAATAAAAAGACAAGTCACAGTCAGGAAGACCATATCTGCAAAACACCATCTGATAAAGGCCTATACCCCAAACCGAAAAAGAGCTCTGAAAATTCAACAATAAGAAAACAAACAACCCAATTTAAAAATAAGCAAAAGATCTAAACAGACATCCCACCAAAGAAGATACACAGATGACAAACAAGCATGTGAAGAGATTTCTCATCAGGGAGCCGCAAGTTAAAACAACAATGGGATCCCACTACATACTTGTCAGAATGGCTAAAATCTAAAAGAAACCTTACAACCCCAAATGCTGGAGAGGATCAGAGCAATGAAAACTCTCATTCATTGCTGGCAGGGATGAAAAATGGTGCAGCCACTTTGGGTGACAGTTTGACTGTTCTTTACAAAGTTAAACAAACGCAGTTTTAGCATATGATAAAGCAAACCCAATAGAACTGAAAACTTATGTCCACGCAAAACCTGTACAAGAATGTTTATGGCAGTTTTATTGACAATTCCCCAAAACTGTAAGCCACCAAGATGTCTTTCAAGAGGCGAATGAATAAGAAAATTGCATTCTATATAATAGAATATGATTCAGTGTTAAAAATAGGTGCACTATAAAGTAATGAGAACACATGGAAGAAACTTAAATAAAAGAATAAACTTAAGTGAAAGAAGCTAGTCTGTAAAGGCTACATACTATATGATTCCAGCTATATGACAGTCTAGAAAATGAAAAACCACAGAGACATTAAAAATATCAATGACTGTGAGGGGTTTGAGCCAAGGGGGTAGTAATAAATAGTCGAAGAACAGAATTGGGTGGGGGGAGGCAGCGAAACTATTCTGTAAGATAGTGTAATGATAGATGCATGACATGCATTCGTCAAAACCCATAAAACTATACAATGCAAAGAGTGAATCTTAATGTAAACTACGGACTTTAGTTAATAATAATATATTAATATTGATTTAGTAACTGTAACAAGTATGCCACACTAATGCATGATGTCAGTAAGAGAAGGAAACTGTGATGGGGAAGGTATGTGGAACTCTGAACGACCTTCTCAATTCTGGAAATCTAAACTGGGCTAATAAATAAACTTGACTGAATTTTAAAAAATTACCTTAGCGGCTTAAAACAACAATGGTTTCTTTCTTGCTCACCCTTTATGTCCATGTCATTTTGCCTTTTCTTCTGCCTTTTCTTCACTGGGGACAGCCCGTCTGATGGAGCCTCCCCATTTTCAATATCATCGGGCACCATGGCAGAAATAAGGCAGAAAATCTTGCAATGGCTCTTAAAGCTTTTCCTCAGAAGGATATATCACTTCTGCTCGCATTTCACTGTGATCAAGTCATTTAGCCACACCTACTTTCAAGGGGTAGGTTAGGACCTCTTACCATGTGCCCAGAAAAGAACAATCAGATTCCAGTCATTAGTCCTAATAACTACCACTCTCTGCTTCCTCGTTTCTTCCCTGTGGACACAGGATAAGACGCTTGTCAACACAAGGACACAGGATCACAAGGACACAGGATAAGACGCTTGTCAACAGGGAACTTCAGGGCCAGCGTTTAAGGAAACACTCACTGGCTGCTCTGAGACAGAGTCCCTGGGAGCCTACATACCCCCACGAGTGGCACGGCTCCATCTCAAGCCAGCTCTGCCTGCTTAATCACTTCTTCACTCTGAAATCCTTCCAGAAAACCCCCAGCTCTGTTATGAAGATCTGACTTAGCTTCATCCCCTCGGTATCAATTTACAAGAGGGGAGAAGTCTGAAGAGAGACAAAAGGAAGGCTGAGAAAAGTATGTTTTAAGTATGTTTACCTGTAAGCCTTTACAGGTAAGAAGATCAAAGACCTTGGTACCAGGTTTCACTCCGCTGAGTACTGCTCAGCAAGTTGCCTGACCTGGCTCTTCACCTGCCGTCACCAAAGCAGATGGCAAGGTACAAAAGGAAACCTGAGTTGTAAAGAATTATAAAGTTTTGTTCTGTTTATCGGGGCCGAGAATGCCTTACGCAGTCTAAAGCTGAGATAAGTGGAAGAAAAGGAATCACTAAAGACTGTTGGAAATCGTGTTCACAAAAATTTAACTCCAACCAGTTTCAACCAATACAGAATGAGTAGGTCTGTATAACCAGCAAGTCCAAGTCCAAAGGGCAGGTCTCATTTCAGAAATGTCTAGATTCAGAGATTGATGTAAACAATGTTGTCAGTTCCCTCCTCCTGCCGGTGATTTTACTCTTCTTTGTTGATTTCATTCTCAGGTAACTTTCCCCCTGAAGCTACAAAATTGGCTATCTGCACCTCTAAACTTAGTGTAAATTCAACCTATCCCAGACAGTTATTTCCTGCAGGAAGAGACAGAGGATACTTCTACCACTGGTTCCAGCGAAAGTACCAGAATGATACTGACTGATCCAGCCTAGGTCACTGGTTTGACATGGAATAAGCTTCTTGTTAGAAAAGGGATTTGTTCCCATGGGCAAGGAGGAGGAGAAGAAACTAATCCTACAGCTGTCAGAGCCTATCATGGAGGGGAGACAGGCTCGAGCACACATGCACATGCACACACACACGCATTCAGACAACCTTTCTGTCCTCAAATCGCCCATCTCAAAAATGGGTTATGGCTCCAGGATTACCTAAGGCTAAAGAAAGTAGACCTGCTCCTCTGGCCCTACTCCCACCCTCCATGAAAGTGGACACTCTTTCAGTCTCTCCTTAGCTGAACACCTTTGTAACATGCACACCCACCCCACGCCCCACAAAGAACTGGCGAGTATCTTGAAGAAAATGCTGATCTGTTTTTTCTTGCACTCCATCGTGTGGCCCAGGAATAGTCATTCAATCCATGCTGAATGGCTACTTGGATCCATGGATCCATGGATACATAGAATAAGGAATTTCTAAGAAAACAGAAGATGCGGTCCTTGGCTCCAGGATCTGTTTACTTTGTCAAGAACAAGTAGAATACCTTGTAACAGAACAGAACAGATTTACAAATAAAAGCAGCAACAAATTTAAACTAACTCCGTATGATCTGAATCCGACAGTGATCAGAGGATGCCACGTAATCGAGTAAACAAAGTCAGGTGTCCACAGTTACGGAGTTTAGTTAGAGACAGCTTTTGCTTCTTGCTCAAATCTTAATCACCCTCAGCGATGTAATCCTCAAATGAGAGGGACACATGGTGGATGCAGAGAGCAGCTTGGAATGGAAGGGCCCACGGCACTTTGATTAGTACAGAGAAACAAGCCCTAGGGCTCTAATTCCATCTCTGGTCTAGAAAAGCCTGTGGCTGCCTCCCTTCCCCGGCCACCACACCCTACTCCTCTCAACCGTTTTCCATCTGGGAACAGGGAATTTCTCCGTTTGCAGAGAGTAGAAGTCCCTCCAATCCTTCCTCCTCCGACATATGCAGACTGCACATTAGCATGGTAATGTCTGCTGCCATTAGTGAGTAACGTGCTGAATAATTAGGCTATGAAATTCTAACGGCGGGGATTTTTGTTTTATTAGCAATTTTCCATCCTATTGTGTTAATTTCATCTCATGTCAGCTGGCTTTCTAAGTAAACAATGATCACGGGCAGACATCTCTTCCCAGCTCATTGTGCTGCCGTGGGTGACTTAACAGACCAGAAAATGGCTTAAGTTGCCTTTTGTCTTGCAGTCTCTGCCTTCTGTTGATGTCACAGTATCTGTAGTCCCTGGTTTCTTATGGCCCTGGCATATTCATTTCCTTTTTGGTCTGTGTGCGTCTGCCTCTGCCTGTCTGTTCTCAGTCCATCCCTGTTTTTCTTCTTCCTCCTCTTCTTTCGGCCCTCTCCTCTCCCATGCCTCTGCACACTCTACCTGTAATGAGGTTACGCTTGTCCAGAACCTTAGTCTCTTCAAAGAATTTCCACACCCATCTAAATAATTCAAGTAGAACTCAGTCATAACACTGATTTGGTCTAACTAGCATTTCGTGAACGCCTCCTCCCCTCCCTCTTCATTTTCCCCATAGACCTTCTTTCATTTCTTTCACGTTCCTCCCAGCTTATCTGCTTTTCTTCCCACTGGGCTATCTTCTCATCATTCCTTCTTCCTCCCCCTCCTTCCACTCCTCATTCTACCTAGAGCTCCTGAAATACTCTCTCTCGCTCAGCCTCTTACTGCCCCCACCCCAACTCATTCTCTTTCCTGCTTGCTGAGATTTCTGGCTGACAGATGATTAATATTTGGCCGAGCCACGCTGGAAAGTTTAATGCTTTTTCTGTGATATCCCCACAGTCATCAAACATCTGCAAGTTTCTCCCAGAGCTGAGAAAAAGTTCTGTTACTAAGGACATCGATGCTGTCCAAGTCACTAAAGCAGCTGCCAAGTCCCTGAGAAAGATAGTGGGGACAGATATTGGCAGAATGTACCTGGGTCACCATGTGAAACAGATCTGATAGGGGAGGGGTCGTGATGATCAGTGGCCCTTCCTCCACTCTGCGCCTTTCTCTCTGACTCCAGGGGAGTATAAATCTGGATTCCTCCAAGGCTGGATAGTGCTTACTGGCTCAACTCAAATATCCAGGCCAAAAACTGGAACAATGAGGTAATATCTACTTTAAAAAAAAAAAAAGATATGGCCAAATGCCAATAACTCAAGTGTTTGATCTGTGCATCCATAAAAGACCGACAACCTAGCAGGCTGCCATCTGGGGCAGCAGTTTGAGACAAGCCAAAGAAATCCATAGTTTTCATAGTTAACCCACAAAATGCAACACAGTTATTCTCCCTGCGAAGGAGCATAAATACAATCGCTTTTATTTTACCCACGCTTCTCCCCTCATTATTCGGCCACATTTCTCCACCCCTCTTCTGTAATGCCCAATACATATATGGCTATTTGACTTCTTTTAGAAATCAACTGCCTTAACAGATGAGATGTTCACCCCTACAAAGCCTGGCATAAATCTTGTGCAAAAGAGATCCAGGAGAGGTACAAGGAGCTTTTGAAAAGCATCAAGACCCCAAAGGATCTGATATTTTTGAGAATCTGTCATATACTGAGAACTGTGTGGTAGAAAGTGCAAAAGAAATGAGGAAGAACTTCTGTGACCTCAAAAAAATGTTGATTAGACAACAGAAAAGAATAAGTGACTATTAGATTGTGTGAAATGAGCTACATACACAATCGTATTTCAAAAGAGAAATAGTGTGGTTTAAGGAAGTCAGTGGTGATCTAAATCAGGTTTTAAACAGTCCTGGGTAGTCAAACAAAACAATCAAAGCACGAAGGTCGTTTGTGATCACGTGATCTGGGATCACGGAAAAGGCGACTTTGCCGATGTGAACAGTAATCACTACTGGGCGGTCAGAGGAGGAGGCTGGTGGGCATTCCCAACTGCCATCTGGCATAGCCACCCAGCCAGTATCACCCCAGGACTGGACCACTAAGACCATTATGTTTAGTTCACCATGGACTGAACTTGAAATCAGAAGTGGGCTAGCTAACCCTCGCTCCTGCCATGCCTTCCTTCTTTCAGCTCTCACCACCTGTCCCCATCAATATCTCGCATTGGGCACACAGTCCCCACCCTGACTGCTGCACTAGCTAAAATCACCAGTCACAACTGACTCCTCCCTGCGTTTAGCGCATCAGCATTCAGCACCACGGCCAGCGCCTGAGGCAGCAGAAGGGCGAGAAACCCCACAAGAGGAAGCTAGAAAAATACAATCATTCTCTCCATATTCACCCATGGGTTCTTTCTCTTATTTCTGATGCTCCTTTCCTAGGGTCCATTCAAGGCCACTGTGTCTGAGTGCCCACAAATGCTGACTGCATTATATAACATATTCACTGGCTAACCGATAGAGGAAGAGAAGGGAAAGCACCCCACCTCTTCGCTACATATATACATAGCTCCCTCCTCTACTTAAGAAGCTGATGGCATTTAACAGCAACTTGCCAACTCCTTCCCACCCTCTGTCATTTGGTGACTAAGAGAGCTTGGGACTGAAAACCCTTATTTAGTCATTAATACGTCGTGATCTCCCTGGCCTCTATATCTGAATCTGCAAAATAGGGGGCTTGGCAGTGAGGATAAATGAAACCATACCTTCTCTACTTACTACCAGAACTCTCTGAGGAAGGCAGAATGCGCGTGCAAGGTTGCATTGATTAATGACATATCCAGCTGCTTTCTAAAGTTTAGAACTAGTATTAAAGGGTAATGGTTAACTGTTTTGTCTTCTCAAGACTATATCAAGCAGAATATCCTGGCATTAAATGAATGACCTGCTCTTGCTTTCATCTGGATTTTCACCATTTGCACTGGCTTCTGGGTGGCAGGAGATATGTTAAGTCAGTTGGACCCAAGAATATAAACTGACTTCTCTGTTTGGTTATGCTCAGTTGCGCGCATGCGCTCTCGCGCTCTCTCTCTCTCTCTCTCTCTGTCTCTCTCTGTCTCTCTCTCCCCCCGCACCCGCTCCTTCCTCCCTCCCTCCACAAATCTTTGTTGAGTTAATACAGGCAACATCTCAACAGTTGTTGCCCCAACAGCCACAGCAACAGGCAACAAGAGCCCCGGCAGCAGAAGAGGCAGCGATGAGCAGAGCATCAGAAGCTTTCTCTTCTCTTCATTTCAGGAAGTGAGAGAAGCTACGCCAAGTGATGGGAGGGGCCTGGCTGCTCTAGAGTCTCAGCTCTTTTCCAAGAGCCTGGCACTGGGCGCAGGAGTTGCCATGAGCACACACACCAACAGGGCAGCTTCCAGCTGGCGTGGGGAGCTACATCCTCAGCACTGTCGGGAAGAGCCGGGAAGGGAAGGGCCAGAGCCAACTTCTGGCTGGAGCCAAGACTCAGCCTCGACAAGAGTAGGGTATCTCAAAGCCATAAGGTGGCACCATGGAATTGGACACCGCCTCTAGCAAGGAAATCCATCTGTCCTTGAGACTCAGAGAGGGAGAATCTTTTCCTGAAGGTCACATGGTGATGAAAAGGAAAGGCCAGACTTTTCCAAAGGACTCTCTGCTTCAGAGAGCTGGAAACAGAGACAGTCATTAAATAAAGACAAGACACCACCGCAACAGATTCTCTCAGCCTTCTGGGCACTGCCAGTATGAGCTGTACTTCCAGACAAAGCACCCAATCAATGGTACATATCCTCATAGTACGTAACATTTGGATAATGTATTAGATTTGGAAAAGCCTTCTAAAAAGACTTTATTAGTACCTTTGCCCAAGACTACAGATCCTGCTCCCCTCTGAAGTGTCTCCCATGGGTGCCAGCCCCAGCTTCTCTGGCTCAGGATACTCCTCCATACTTTCTCCAATATAGCATCCCTGGGACTTTGGGCTCCAGGAGAAAGATCCCAGTCCCTCTCCTAACCCAAGTCTGGCCAAGATGCTCCCTCTCTAAAATGTCTGAGAAGCGGCACTCAGAGCAAGATACAGGAAGAACAGTGCAAGTATCTCTGATAAACAGCAGGACACCAAGGCAGGCAGGAGTGAACAGTGAGCTCTGGAACCACATGGCCTGGGTTCAAGAGCTGTCTCTGTTCTTACCAGCTCTGTATTCTTGCATGCATTATTTAACTTCTGTACCTTAACCTCCCCCATCCACAAAAGAAAGATGGGAACAGCAGCAAGAATGCCTCGGCGAGGTTGCGGGACTCAGGTGAGAGCATGGAGGGCAGTGCCTGGCAGGTGCCTGGCCCCCTAATGACTGTGCAGTAATAAACAGCACTCTAACGTGGTGGCATGCATTTCCACGAGACCTGCAGAGGCCTGTGACCAGGGCTTCGGTTTTAAACTGTAGAAGGTACAGAGGACAAGTCCTTCCTATACCACTGGGAAATTTTCCTAAAAAGAAATATGCTGTGCACACACAATTCTCACTGACTCAGGGCTCCCATCCTCTCACTGAAATACCCCTTCTTCCTCTGTTCACCTTATTAAAAGCCTTTGAATCCTAGACCCCGAGGGGCCCTCCATGTTCCCATACCCCTTAGGCTCCTTGGTGAAATCAGACTCTAAGAAAAGCAGGCAGGAGAGGCAGGTGAGCCTCTCCTTCCCCTCACTCCTCTTATCTCCCCGTTACAACTCAGTGCAGAGGCTGGCATCTTCCTCCCTGAGGTTCCCAACACCTGTTGGGTTGAGTGCCAAGTCTTCTCCCATGCCAGCCCTCCCCCCATCCAGGGATCCTCACCAGAGAAAGTCTCCACACCTGTATTTGTTAATCAAGCCGCGAAGGGCTCGGTAATTGCCCAGCAGAAAACACGGGTGCAGATGTTAGGGAGCGCTGGGGCAAAAGCACTAAATGAGATTCTTGTTTTCCAAACAGAGCCCGAGATTTAATTACAGCCTTTCCAAGTGCTTATTAAAAACCCTTATTTTTTTTTCTTATTGTTTTCCTGCATGGTGCATATTGAATCAGTTGCTGCTGTTGTCTTGTTTCTGGAGCATTCATAAAAAGAACCGATGTGGAAAATTGCAAACACAGATTGTACCCAAACAATATCTTCTCCCTTCACTTTTCTTCCTGGTCTTTCTTCCTGCTGAATAACAACAACATCAGAGGTTGTATTCAGCACACATCCGGGCTCTTTCCCAAAAGTCCGGGGATGGGGGGTCTTTGCACACAGAGGGTCCACTCCTCCACCTGCCCGAGAAAAGAGTGTGCAGGCAACTGAGCTTTACTCTGAGGCCAGGAGGAGCAGAAAAACACATACTGTGGGAAAGGGGAGGAGACAGGTGAGCGGGAGACCTGGGATCAAAGACCTTCAGAGCCGAGAGGGCCCTCGGCAGGCATGGCCATTACCTTCCCTGACAGGTGTGCAAACCGCTGGCCCAGGGATGTGAAGTGACGAAGCCAAGATGAAGCTGGTTCTTTTGCCCAACCAGACTGGAGAAGTGTCCACTAAAATATACAGTCGCTTGTGATGCTGGGGCGACTCATATCTTGAAAGACCCATGGGCTCCTCTTTCGGCCTATAAATTTCCTCATCGAGCAAGGGGGTTGGTCTCTGGATGCCTTCCTGGGTGGAGTGTCCCATCCTGACAACTGGCTGTGCTCCCTGCAAACCACGTCACTGCTCCAAGGGCACCAGGGCCAAGGTCACGGCCAGGTAAAGTGCCATCCAGGTGCTCAAAATTTCAATTGCCCACTTACCTCTGAACGATGCTGCCTTCCAAAAATCTAGCCTGTTTTCCAGGCCTTTCTCAGACAGTTTCTATGGGACAAAGTCCTAAGGATGCAGCAGGGGAAAGTGATGAGACCCCTCCATGTGTCCCCAGGTCTGCACCAGAGCCACCTCACTCTCTCCACTCGCCGCCACCACAGCCGCCTGTGGAAGGAGAGGCAGCTCCTCACCCCATGGCATCTTCCCTCCCGCTGCTCCACCGACGGGAAAGCGGGGGGCAGGGGGCACAGTTAGTGCCAGTTTAGAGGAGCGATGCAGGCATGAGAGAAGTTCTTTTGAACAATGTGTAAAATCCTATTCTTTCTTTCTGACCCCTGCTCCTCGTAATCCACCAGTAGCAGCCAGCCTCCCATCCTCCATTTGGCTCATTATCCCAAGTCGTCTTATCAGGAGAGCAGGGGAGAGTAGAGAATTGGAGCTGCCTCTCTCTGTCCTGGCTCCAGGTCGGAACTCGCGTCCTGCCTGGGTCCCTTCCAGCTGAAGAGGAGCTTTCTGTGCTTAGACAATGGGGTCCAGGCCATGTGACTCCAGAGGATACTCTTGATTTCTCCCTGAGGTTCTTCCTAGACTTCTGCCTCCAAGTTATATTTTACAGTCTCACACAAGATGGGAGTAGGGCTGGCAGGACCAGGGGAAGAGAAGGCCATTGTCAGATTCTTTCATGACCCTCCCACCCCGCAGAGGGTGGACAATAGCAGGACTCAAGGCTCATCCAAACCCACTGCTCCAGCACTCAAGGAACCTCGCCCCTTTGGGGCTGCGGGCCACCCAGGTACCGGCGCAAAGTATGGCTGGACCAACAACTGTGAAAAACCAGCATTTCTGCTGAAACTCCCGAGGGCTGATCTTCCCAGCAGAATCATGGAACTTGGGAGCAAATAGACAGTGCTAGATTCTCAGATCGAGTCTTGATTTCCATTTCATTCTTCCATTTCTCAACTTCCATTTCTTCTATCTCCTGAGCTGCAGAGCTAAACACTGCACTTCCCAGACCACTGTGTGGCTCCGTTAAGGTTCTGCCCAGATGTGGAGGGTGAAGCCCAGGGGACAGAGGTGTGGTCAGACAAG
This sequence comes from Pteropus vampyrus, assembly GCF_000151845.1. Classification (NCBI taxonomy): domain Eukaryota; kingdom Metazoa; phylum Chordata; class Mammalia; order Chiroptera; family Pteropodidae; genus Pteropus; species Pteropus vampyrus. The sequence goes on from NW_011888829.1 coordinate 7,677,224, forward strand.
CAGGACCAGGCAGACGCAGGTACTGCCGGCGGCTGGGCTCCAGGCTCCACGGTCACGTCACCGGCTTCAAGGGTTTGGAGCAGCCGTGATGGTAGCAGCAGATGCAGCCACGATGCAGCGTTTCCTGAGTTCACGGCCTTGACTTCATCCTTCAGGCTCTTCCAATGACCTCGTTAAGTCCTAATTCTCTGTATAAAATTCCTTTCTGCTTGAAAATACCTAGAGTGGTCTCTGTTTCCTTCCTTAAATGCTGACTGGTTCCTCAAAAAATTAAACATGGATCTACCTTTTGACCCAGCAATTGCACTTCTGGGTATTTATCCAAAGAAAACCAAAACAATAATCCATAAAGGTCTATGCACCACCATGTTCATGGCAGCACTATTCACAATAGCCAAGACATGGAAGCAACCTGAATGCCCATCGACAGACGACTGCATAAAGAAGTGATGGTTCATATATACAATGGAGTATTACTCAGCCGTTAAAAAAATTAAATCCTACCATTTGCAATGACACGGATGGACTTAGAGGTTATTATACTGAGCGAAATAAGTCAAACAGAGAAAGATAAATACCATATGATTTCACTTACGCGTGGAATCTAAGGAACAAAAAAGAACCAATGAAATGGAAAACAGACTCACAAATACAGAAGACAATCTGGTGACAGCCAAAGGGGAGGAGGCTTGGGGGGCTGGAAGAATGGGGTGAAGGGCCAAAGAAGTACAAATTAGTAGTCGATAGAGAGTCACAGCGCAGGGAATGCGGTCGGCGGCAATGCAATGGCTAGGGGGAGAGCCAGAGGGAAGACGGAGTAATCAGGGCGATCCTTTCACAAACTATAGAAATGTCTAATCGATGTAGTGTATACCTGAAACTGAAAACAAAGTAAAAGTTTTAAAAATAATATAAAATAAAATAAAGTAAAGGAGTAAGCTGAAAGAGCTAAAAAAAAAAAAATACTCTTGACCGATACGGGGGTCTCTAGGTCTTTGTATCCATTGTGCAGATGAAGCTCCGAGAAGTGAAGTGACTTCCTCAAGGTCCCCCAGCAACTCAGAGGCAGAACTGGGACTAGACTAAACCTTCTTCTCTTTAACCCAGAGCTCATCTCAGTGGCTGGTGGCCTTCTCTGTCCCAGATGCCCCTCAAAACCCCCTTTGCTTTCTCCCTCCAGCCCTGCCCACCCAGCCCCTGCTCAGCGGGTGGTGTGTGCATGCAAGCATGCATGTGCGTGTGTATGTGTGTGTGGCACACATTAATGCAATACGTGCCAGTATTGAGGTGTTTTGTCTCAGGTGCCACCAAAAGTCCCAGTGGCTCAGCTGCACCCTTTGAGCTGTGCTTCTATTAAAGTTCTCTCAAGGAACAAGCTTTCCTTTCATGGACAATTCAGAATCTCTATTCAAAGGAAATTGATGTTTTGCCCAGCATTTTCCCCACACGAGAAACGGTCAGAACTCCAGGTAAGAGCAGATAAAGACGATGTAAGTCAGCGACTCAGAACAACAAATACAACAGCCGAACCGATGAGAAAAGTCTCTGAAGGTGATACGGCTAAAAACTTGCGTCTCCCTGAGAAGGCTGTTAACAGCCTGTCACCTGGGGCGCAGAGGAGACATCCACCAGCCAAAGACAAACTCAGTGGCAGGGTTCCCACCGACCGGCTTCCCAGGAGGTCTGGATGTGGGTCTTTCAGCTGGGCTCCCCTTGGACTTCAGGAAGTTGGTGGCCAAGCCTTTGGCCTGGGTAGACGGAGCTTCCTTCTGAGAATGAAAAACACGGTCCACCTTAGGGAGATGACGATGCCCACTGGAATGACAAACAGGGCAAGGATGTGTGGAGGGGAGGGGGACAGAAGGAGTTCCCACTGGGGAGCAGTGTATTTGAACTTCAGAAAGTCCATTATTATTCTACGTCCACTCCCCCCACACAGTTCTCCCTTTTCTGAGTCTAAATGTATTGCATTATAAGAATCAACCTGGCCGGCTTCTAGAAGATTCCCCAGCCCCACCAGCCCCTGGGGCTGGAGCAGGCCACCTCACGGTCCAAGGGGTTAAGCCTTCCCTGTTAAGCCCTCCCCATCCTTCTCCATACCCCACATCTCAGTGAGCGCCAGAGTCCTCTGTCCACAGAGCTGATCTTCAGACCAGGCCCACCCACGGGGATGAAAAAATGGAAGTAAAGACAATGCAGGCTGGAGTGTGTGTGTGTGTGTGTGTGTGTGTGTGTGTGTGTGTGTGTGTGTGTGTGTCAGGCTACCAATCGTCCTTCCTTAGGAAGAACTCACCTTTATTCTGAGATTATTCCATTCCTGAGAATAGTCCCTTTTTCATGTTAAAACAGTCTTTCTTTTACTAATTTGTAACAGTAGCAATGGTGGTTTTGTCGTTGTTGTTTTAAGGTGGCGTTTCTTCGTCTTTTCTTTTTTAACTTTCTTACTCGATAAAAGAAGTCAGCTCCCTCATGTTAATCCCAATTGGGTGGCTGGCTTTTGTTTTCTACTGGGCCGTTCAGTGAAGGGGACAACAACTCTCCCTCCCTCCGCCTCACCTCTGCAAGACTGATGCAGACACCTGGGGTAGGTTCCGTCCTTCTCTCCCCCAGGTGCCTGTTTCCGACCCCCTTTTTCACAATGCAGCAGAGGGCCAGAGCTAGGAGGCCGCTGACCCTGCTGCCTTCCTAAGAAAATGATGGGAACCTGAGCCCGCGTCACATCCAGGTGGGGTCCCACCTTCCCATCCACCGTTACGTCTCCTGACAGACATAAACCAACGGCTTTGGCACAGCTCATTGAAAATCATGTCAGTCGCTGCCCCACGGAAGCTTCAAATTATTACAAAAGGCCGTTGGTGAGTGCGTGCAATATGCGTCCATCTCCAAACCAAGTTTGTCCTCTCTTAAGAAAGTTCTGGGCTCTAAGTGAGTCAGGTGCCAGCCCGGCAGATACAACACACGTATGACTGGCTTATCTTTGCCTCTGCCCAAGCTCCCCGCTGCCTGCGGGTTTCCTCTGCTGCTCCCGGCTGCCTCCAGCTTTATCTCTATTTGCAACTCAAGTGCAAAATCAGCCAAAATGTGAGCCACTATGAGGGCTGCTCCCTCTCCCTTCTGGAAACACCAGTGCCCCAGACAGGCCTGGAGTCCTCACTACTGCCCCATCATGTGTGAGCAGCAGCCCCAGTCTCCACGGCTCCTCCGTCACCAGGCAACTCCAGACAACAGGAATGAGCTCTCCATATAGACGGGTCCCTGCTAACTGAGTGAGTTTTTCCCGCCCTCGCCCTGTAGCCAACCACACCAGCAGACTGCAGGGTCACCTATGACATGCTTTTGTGCCTCCCCAGGGTACAAATTAGGCTACTAGATATTCTGGTCCCAATTTTTTTTTATGTCAAATGCATATTAACTCATTTAATATGTACTGTCATTATTCCCATTTTATAGCTAGGAAACAGACACAGAGAGGTTAGGTAACTTGTCCAAGGTCACAGAGCTGGTAGATGGAAAAGTTGGGATTTAAACCCAGCAGTCTGGCTCATGAGTCTTTGCTCTTAGCCTCACAGTGCCACCTCCGTCCTTGGCATACGATGAGCCTCCCGGGACCCAGAAGCTTGGACAAAGGTAGGACTCAAGAAGACACAGATCAAGCGCCAAACAGGTCCTGCCAAGGGACCTCTTGGATCCCCAGGTATGTGGTTGTGACTGTGAAGTCCTATGAAAGCTGTTAATCTGCTCCAGGAAGTATGAGAGACCCCCTGTTCATTTAACAGAGACCAAACGAGGTCACCGAGGGAAGGAGCACAGATAAAGAGAGCCAGCACTGAGCCTTCGACGGCCAGATGTCGGGAAGATGAGGCAGAACCAACAAGAGTCTGAAAAGAAGCATCCAGAGAGGAAGGTGTCCAGAAGCCAAGTCCAAGAGGGAGTATGGTCAGCGGTGCTAATTGCTGCTGATCGGTCAAGAGGAAGAAGTAATCCAGGCCGTGGGACTTAGCTGATGCTCTGCCGCTGCCTCACCAGCTGCTCTTGGATGAGTTCACTTAACTCTCTAGGCACCATTTTCTCCATTTGTGCAATGGAGATAGCATAATACCTCTCGCGTTGGGTGGTGTGATGAGCTACTGTGTTGAAAACAGAGAACAATTTCAAGTGCCTGGCACCGTGCCTGGCAAACACTGAACACTACAATAATGATCAGTAAGTAGCATTAGATATGCAGCTAGTTCCTCTCTTCTTTTATTCTTCACATACCAAAAGGAAGAAAAGGAGGGAGGATGTGGTTCCCTGTGGATATGGAGTAGGAAGAGATTTTGAGGCCTTTGGGGGGTTCTTGCCACTGTCTGATTCTTTTTCCCAGGCTTCACAACATTGTTTGAATGTCACCAAAACTCTACACGGAGCCTGATGACCAACAGGGGAACGAGGGGAGGATAACCACAGGGAGAAGGCCAGCAATGCACCCGAACTTCACAAGCACTAGCGGCACTGGAGCAAAGCAGGGTCGTGACTAAGAACAAAGGAGACCTGGAGGAGGCAGCAGGGAGCGGGGATGTCCTGGACTCTGCCCCAGAAGTCCACCACTGCAGCAGCAGACGGCACGAGAAGACCTCACAGGGCTGAGGGCCCAGTGGGGTACAGTGACATTATCGGTGACATATCGGCAGCACTGGGGTGTCCCTCGTAAACTCCCCAGCCTTCCCAGAAAACTTTCCTGGACTGCAGTGACAACGGCTCATCTGTGTGTCATCCGCCTGCTGCCCTCCCTATCTTTCGGACCTCAGATCACAGGCCACTGTATACACCCCACAGGTCTGGCGGAGCCCAGGCTCATGCTCCACTTCTGGTTACCATAGTTACCATGACCCTTAGCGATGGCTCCCACCAGGTCAGAACTCAGACCTGCCTTCTCTCAAGGGTGCCTGGCCTCACTGCCCTGGCCTGATAGAGAGATTGCTAGGCTTACAGGAAGAACTCCCTCAGCTCAGTGTTAGGTGGGCTCAGAGCCAAAACTCCTTTGCTCATCACAGCATTTTGCTACTTCCACCTCAGATCTGCCGGGCTAAACCCTAACTTGCTCTGGGTTGCCATGGCAACTCATTTCCCGATCACATATGCCCTGACTCTAGAGTTAAGAGACTAAGGTCTGTGGTTTTAAACCTTTGGGGCAGCCTCCAATGAGGCCATATACATGCTAACCACTGAGTTGAAGCATGGATGGGTGCTTGCCCTGTTGGGTTTTCTTTTTCAATATTTCTACAACAACAAAAAAAAATCAGTGTAAATAAATAAGACACACGACATTTTTCAACTGCCTACTTTCCTCTGGTCCTGTCTGGCACTGGCCCAGTCCAAGCCACCAACTTCTCTCCCCTGGACTAGTCTAATGGCAGACGGGACCAGAAAAGCACGGGAGCTGCCTCCTAACTGGTCTCCCCAACTCCAGCACCGGCCCCTACAATCCATTCCCCACCCACAGCTAAGAATTGTTTTATAACCGCAAACGGGTGATATGCACCCCTGCTGGACACTCTCCGGGAACTGCCTACTGAAGTTCCTCCTAAGGATAAAGTCCCCTCTGGGACCAGACCCTCGTGATCAGGTTCCAGCCATAGTTCCAGTCCCAGCTATCCGTTCGTCCCTGACCCCTCAAACCCTGCCCTGCTCGCTACGATCCAGTCACTCTGAACGTCCTGTAATTCCCCAAATGTACCTTTCTCTGCCCTCTGGACCTCTGTGCATGCTGTCCCCTTTCCTAGGCTGCTCATTCCCTTTGTCTAGCCAATCCCTATTCAGCCTTCGGGACTCAGCTTAGTTGTCACTTGCTCCAGAAAGTCTTCCCCGATACCCACCACCAACTAAGCTGGGTACTCCTGCGTGCTCTCCCATGCTTCATTCTTCCCCTGTTTGTGGATTTGTCACTTATATTAGTTGGTCTCCCTCCCACACAACTGTAAGCTCCCAGAGGCAGAGAGGACTGTCTTTCTTCACATCTGTAATCCTAACACTAAGCCCCTGTCAGGACACGAGAGCCAGGGAATTGAATGTGTGAATGAATGAATGCCATGAAGATGGAAGGGAAACTTCTGAATATGTGACTGTCGGCATATCATTTCAGTTACAGAAACTGAATGTAAGAGTTTGCTGAACGATACTTCTCAGGTTGCGTCGGATTGCAGAATGGCAGCTAAGGCCTCCAACCTGAAAATAATTGGCATGAAGCACTTCCTGTGTTCCAACATCCCAGGAACTTACAAGAAGGCTCTATCTCCCACCACTATTGTCACACCCTGCTCCCCAAACCCAATTATGTAAAGAAGAGACAAGAGAGAAGTCAAGAAAATGTTCAGAAATACAGAGTTACGGTACTGTGGATTTTCCCTCCCTTCCCCGTGGAAAATGCATCCTCAAATCTGAGTCAAGAGAAGGCAGCTCCAACAGAACAGATCGTAGAGACTGGAAGAGCCTACGAGAACAAAGTGCTGGAGCTCATTCAACCCCATGAAGGAGGAGATGAGCTGGGCTGGCCCTAGTCTGCTTGGACATCTCTTCCCCCTCTTCCCCACCCCCAGAGCACGGACAGCCTAGATGCACTCCTACAGCACCGCCAACTAAAAAGAATCCAGCAGGGACTGATCGATAGAACCCGTTTTCCAGTTACAAAACAACCCGTGGCTGGGGATGGAGAATGGGTTGTAGGGGGCATTGCTGGAGTTAGACAGACCAGTTTGGAGGCTGCTCCCATGTTTTTCCGGTCCTGTCTGCCATTATCCTAGTCCAGGGGCAAGAACTTGACAGCCTGGGCTGGGCGAGTGCCAGAGAGGACCAGAGAAAAGTAGGCAGATTCGAGAAACGTCTTGTTTCTTATTTGCTTATGCTACTCCACGCCCAGGCTCTGAGAGTAAGGCACAGGAGAACGCCGACAGGGATGGATGGTGGAGATGCGAGATCTGAACTAGACTAGACCAGGCTGCCTTTTCATTCCTTCGAGGGACCGAAAAGCCAGGTCTCTGTCTGAGATGTAATTAGGGAACGGGAGGGCAACTCTCTCTAGCTTCTTTGTATCTCTCTCATTTCAGACTGTTCAATAAAAACCAGATCCATCAGGAGAGAGGGTAATGTGAGCATCGCTCAGGTCTGGAGAAATAAGGTGTCAGGAATATGGCCACAGTAAAAATTTCTTCCCAAGGCCTGAGGCCGAGCTTCTCGGCTCCTCCTCTTCCTCCCTATGCCCCGGCTCACCTCCCCTATGTGATTTTGATTATAAAATATTCAGCATCTGGATTCAGCACTAAGGTCAGCCATGCCAATGCTGAATCCACACCTCCAGGTAGCCAGAGAAGAAGACAGAATGGGCGCAACACCTGGCTAGGATGTTCCCCTCCACGCTGCATCCAAACGAGCGCGGTGGCATCCTGAAGCACAGCGTACCCTCCCATGCAAAGCAAGTCCGACTCGGCCCGTACACTCAGCTTTGGACAGGGACGTGGCTCGCAGCTCTGCGTCTGGAAATCGTGTTTCTGCCCTAGCAGCCTCCACAATCAGCCCCGATCCGAGGGAAAATTTCTGTCCTTTTTGGTTCCTAAAATGATCTATTTTACTCTCGCTCCTCTTCCCCGCCTCCAGCCCCTTCGGTATTTGTGACGTGGTGACTCATTAGCATTCCTCCCAGGACATCTTTAATAAATATGCTGAGGGGGGAAAGCCTCTGCTTGAATATTAAACATTAAATTTATAAGACAT
>NW_011888829.1:7686310-7688651 GCF_000151845.1 Pteropus vampyrus
GTTGCTTTCCTGGGAATCAACGAGAAGTGGCTGCTTGTGCACTGCATGCTAGCTTTCACTGGTGACGGGAGAGGAAACAGTCTCTGGCCCTTTCTGCAAAGAAGAAAAGCAGGAAAGTGCTCTGAATCCTGAATGGAAACACGGATCGAAAGGAGGGTGGGGCATCCCTGAGACAGAAGAGGGTGGTCAGCTGCCTCTGTCCCTGGTGTGGGATCCAGGAAGGGCTTGCTGCTCAAAGCCAGCTGAGGCAGGTAATGCTGCTGTGCTCAGAATAAAATGAGGAACAGAGGAACTACTGCCCTCTCGGGGCAGGCGGGTGCAGGGAGAGCTCAGCATGAGTAAGGGCTTGAAGCTGATGAAACTCAAAGAAAATACAGCTTTCTCAGAGCAGCAGAGTGAGCAGGATCTCGTCTGGGATGGGGCTGGCTTTGGGTGGCTGCACCAAGACTCCGGGAGCTGACCCTTCTTTGCATAAGACTTGCAGAATGGTGCCTCTTTCTCGTGCACCTGCAATGCCCACCCAGACGCAGAATGGGTGAAAGCAGAATCAACAGCCTGATCACAGCAATGCTTCATATATCCGCATGGAAACACACCTAGGTGTTTACAGTGGTTTTCTCTGGGTCATGGGACTGTGGGTGATTTTTAGGTATCTTCCCCATCAGCCCTTCCCCCTTAATTACTTTATTATTCTTAAGAGTCTATATGCTACAAATCCTTAAGCCTGTAGGCTCTCGTTACATTTTAAATGATCAGTCGGAAAGCATGCTGTCAATAACTTCCAGGAGAGAGTAAGGAGCAGACAGACACAGGCTGTGACCACAGGAAGCAGCTCCAGACAGACCCGCAAGAGACAGAAGGCTGCTGATTGGACACGAGGTCAGCTGGTCAATACCCTTGGAGCTGGGCCCAGAGCTCTCTGCCTGGAAGACTGCAGGTGGAAATCATGTCAAGAAAGGAAGTCTTTGCAGAGAACAGCGGGGAGCCGAGAAGGCCGAGAAAGCAAAACACTGATCTCAAGAAATTCCTCTGGAGGAACTGATGTCCTGTCTGGGAGGGAATCAGATCTACGGGGAGATAAGCAAGAGGGTCCAGAATTAAAGAGAGACATGCAAAAGAGTGGGGTGTGCTTGGGCCTTGCGGGGAGCAAAGCAATTAGCCCTGGGAAAGGAGAGCGGAAGATGGGCGTGGGAAAGCCTGAGGCAGAGCTGAGCCTTTCTCAAGTTCATGTGTCAGGGACGAGCTCGCGCTCGTTTGAGCTGAGCTGCACGGGAAGCTGAGAAGACACCAAAGGCCTTCTGGCATTTCCCGACGTCTGCATCCATCCTGTTCACTGATGTTCTCGGGGAATTGGATTTTAGACTCCTGGGTGGGAAAGGACGGGCATAACGGGATTACAGCACTTCCTGTGCCTCGGACACACACGCGCACACAGAGGATCACAGCAGGAAGGTCTCTATGAGCAGCAACGGAGTCCCCTTCCCCTGGAGCACTCCACGGGGTGCCCTTGGCTCCTCTCAGCAGCCCCTCCCTCATCTTCCAGCCCCAAGAAACAGCTTCAAGGCACAATGGGGGGAGGGAGATTGGGGGGAAGGGTGTGAAGCCTGGGTTCTCCCTCACCGCCCCCACCACCCTGTGACCACAGGGCTGACTTGGCTGCATCAGTGGCACCCAAATAGGCAGGCTTGCCGACACCCCCTTCGCCATCAGAGACGGCATTGGTAGTATACAGCTTTGCATTCATTCATCCTACAGATTTATTGAGTAGCCAGTGCTGGGCCACAGACAGAAAAGGTTGGTGCTCTCACTGAGCTTACACTCTAGAGGGAGACAGAAAAAGCAAAATAAGCACAGAGGCGAACAAAATCTTATCTCCCCAACCTCTTAAAGTCAGAGTGCGCCAGGGCCCAGTCCTTGGACTCCTTTTCTGCTCCCCAATCCTGCCCTCTCCTGCCCTCCACTCCCCTGCCCTGCCTTGCCCCCCTCCATCTACACACACGGACGACTCCCATACATATATCTCTAGCCTAGGCGTCTACCCTGAACCCAGACATTTCTATCTAAATGTCTGCTAACTATCTCAACTTTGTGTGTGCATGTGTAAAACCTTAAATTTAACATATTCGAAACTAAACTCTCACCTTCCCCTTCCCAACCCCCAATCCGCTCCCCATATAAAGCCCCCGTCTAAGTTCACGACAACGCAGTCCTTCAGTGGCCCAGGCCTGCCACCCTGAGGTCCTCCACAACTGTTCCCCTTTTCTAACACCCCATCTCTGATTCGTCAAGAAATCCAATTTGTCAAGAACTCCCCACAGGGATTTCTGTAGGCACTCCCTAA
>NW_011888829.1:7692106-7694200 GCF_000151845.1 Pteropus vampyrus
AATAAATAGTGCAGTTACTAGATTTTAAAACTCAGTGAGGTCCACTGTTTCCAGTACAAGAATTTACAAGATAGTTGAATAGGTTTTCCTTCTTAAAAGAAAAATCTACATGCTAGATCAAAATTTTTTAATTGTCTTTAAAAACCTTAAAGAGCTAACAATGAAGGAATTATCAAAATATATGTGATAGAAGAAATCAAGAATCCTAATTAGATTTGCCCCGAGAGCCTTTGCCAAAGTAAGAGAACTCAAACCTTAAGTTAACTCAGCCTCATAAGACTTGGGAGATAAAAGACAAGGCCCAGGGCCTGCCCAATGTAGGAAGCCCAATAATAACCTCTTCCCATAAGACTGGGAACACAAAAGGCTGTACCCTCAAGATAAGTATTAGGCTCGCCTAAGCCCAACCCACCCTCACACTCCCAGAGACCACACAAAAAGTTGCCTTGACACAGAGGAGAATAGGAGGGGGGAAAAAAGCTATATTACTGAAAAATTATAACCACAAGTCAGATCTGCAGCCCACATGGATGGTCCAAATAACCTCAAACAAGTAAACTTAAAGAGGTTAGTACCAGAAGTGCCCCAAAATGTGGAAGAAGTAAACAAAATTTTCTCTGGGAGAAAAGACCTTAATGCTAAGCCTCAAAGAAGTACTACAAATAATAACTCATAAAAAAAAAAATGTGCACTTTATAATCAAAAATAATCAAATACGCAAGGGAGCAAAGTACTATGAATAAAAATGAACAGAAAAAACAAGCAGCAGAAACAGACTTGCAAAGGCATCATATATTGAAATTATAGTGTTAGATTATACAAGAAACATGGATTATTTAAATAAACAAAAGGCAAGCTTGAAAAAAATCTACAGGCTAACAGAAAACTATTTTCCAAATGACCCAGCAGATTTGGAAAAAAACCAAACTGGAATTCTAAAATTAATGATAAATTCGAATTTAAAATTCAGTGGATGGATTAACAGCAATTTAGACAATCTGAAGAGAGAATTATAAAGTAGAAGATAAATTAGAAGAAAGCAACCTGAAAATTGACTATTTCTGTTCAGCCCAGATTTAAGGTCACAGAGTCCCGGAGGCTGGGGGAAATAGGGAGAACCTAGTAAAAGGCCAAACCTTCAGTTACAGGATGAATAAAATCTGAGAATCTAATGAATAACATGATGACTATAACTGATAATTCTGTTGCATAACCAAAATTTTCTAAGAGAGTAGAACTTAAGTATTCTCACACACACACGAAAAGGTAAATGTATGAGATGATGGATGTGTTCAATCAAATGTGGGATTCCTTTCACAATATATACATATATCAAATTGTCACACTGCATATTTTATAGATATTACAATTTTATTCATCAATTGTACCTCAATAAAGCTGAAAAAATATTAATGAAATAATTTAAAAGGAAAAAATTTTGACAATGACAACGCTACAAATCAAAGTTTTCTAGAAATTATGGCAGAGGAACATTTCTAGTCTTAAATGCATATATTATACAAGAAAAGGGGATGGAAATGTTATAACCAAAAATTGAAAGCTTGTATGAAACGGACAATTTTCTAGTAAAACTTACAAAAACTGACCAGAGAAAAATAGAATACATTAGTAATTAAAGTAATTAAATCAATTATTAAAGCTAATTTGGTGGGTAAGTGAATCTTTGGGCCAGATTGTTTTATAAGCATAGTCTACCAAACACTCAATAAAGAAATAATTTCAATCTTAGTCAAATTGTTCAAAAAGAAAAAAAAAATGAATAAAACTCATCAACTCATGAAGCTTCCAGAACTTTGATTCCAAAATCAAACAAGAATAATACAAGTAGGCATTTCAAGTCAAATTCATTCATGAAAAAAGATAAGATGGAAAAATGTGAAATAAAATTTTAACAAATGGAATCATGTAATGTTTAAAATCATAATACATCACAACCATGTAAGATCTGTTTCAGAAAGGTGAGAAAAGTTCAATACTAGAATATCTACCAATATCATAAATCACATTAAGAGAAGGTAAAAACACCATATCATCGACTCAATAGAGATAGAAAATCTTTTGATTAAAAAAGCA
>NW_011888829.1:7695250-7702087 GCF_000151845.1 Pteropus vampyrus
GCAGGAAAGGAATTTCTTAGAAAGACACAAAAAGCACAAACTGTAAAAGAAAAGACTGATAAATTCAACCAGATTAAAATTAAAAATGTTGAGGCATCAAATGGAATGATAAACATGGTGAACATACAAGTCACAGGCTTAGAGAAGTTACTTGCAATGTATAGAAAATTGTGTCTATCATATATAAGGGACTCCTACGAATAATAAAAGACAAACCATTCAACAGACAAATGGACAAAGAATATGAACAGAGACTCATTAAATATAATAAAATGCTTGAAAAGCATATTTTTTAAATGTTCAGCAACACCAGAAGACAGAATACAAATGCAAAACTACAACATAATTCTATTTCCTACCCATTATACTGGCAAAACCTGCTACACTACTGGGTGCTGACAATGATGCGGCACCACAGGAATTCTTTTATGGAATTGGAAAATCACTCTGAAGTGCACTTGGACGATACCCAGAAGTGCTAAAGGCATCTAACCCGTGCCCCAGCGATTCCGCTCTGGATTATATCCCCTAAAACTCTTCTACACAATGTCAAGGAGTTTATGAAAATGACATGGCAGCATTGCTTATAATAAGGAAAAACTGGAAATATCCTAAATGTCCACCAGAGAAATGGATAACTATGGCAAATTAATTCAACAAAATACTATACTATTTAAGATGATTAAACTAAAGCTATGTGTATCAATTTGACAGATCTACAAAACAATTTTGAGTGAAAAAAGGCAAGCCATAGAAGGGTAAACACAAGTGGATAGTATGATGCCATTTATATAGTTCTAAAATATGCAAAACAATACTACACACTTTTTAAGGATACATATATTTATAGTGGGCGTATAAATATGAAAAGGATAAACACCCAAATTAGAAGAGTGGTTACTCTGAGGAAGGGCCTGGAGGACCAGGGATGTGACTTGGGGGTAAAAGGTGTCCTCAGGGAGCTTTGTAATGTTGTCTTTCTTCTTTTTTTTTTTTTTTTTTTATGCGGGGTCATGAAGACACAGTGTGTTTTGTATTATTCTCTATATCTTTTGGTATGGCTGAGCTATTGTTTAAGCTTTGTTTTTCTTTAACTTTTAATTTTGAAATAATTACAAGTTCCCAGGAAGTTGCAAACATGGTTTGGAGGAGTCCCCTCTGTTTCCCCCAGTGGTTACATGTTACCTAACTATATAGCACAATATCAAAAAAAGGAGACTGGCACTGGTACATGTGTTACAGTTCTACGTCAATTTGCCACATGTGTAAATTCGTGTGACCACCAATTACAAAGATCTTCCTTCCTCGAACTACCCCTTTAGAATCACGTCTTCCCTCCCCCACTAATCCCCACCACCCCTAACCAACTCTACACTTCTGCCACTTTGAAACAGAAGTATATTTGTCCTTTGAGACTGGCTTTTCTCACTCAGAATAATACCCTTGAGATTCGCCCAAGTTGTGATGTGTACGAATAGCTCCTTGTCATTTCTGAGTACTATTTCATGGTCTATATGTACCACAGTGCATTTAACCATTAGGCTATTGTAGTACACTTTGGGTGTTTCCAGTTGCAGGCTGTTACAAACAAAACTGCTATGAGCAATCAAGTTGATATAACCATAAGTTTTTCATTCTTCTGAGATAAATGCCTAGGAGTATAATTGCTGGGTCACATGGTAAGTATATATATATATTTTTAAGAAATTCCCAAACTATACTCTGGTGTAGTTGTACCATCTTCGTTTCCCATAAGCAATGTATAACAAATTCAGTTTCTCCAAATCCTCACCAGCATTTGGTATTGTTATTTCTTATTTTAGCTGTTCTGATGAGTGTGTAGTGACATCCTATCATGGTTTTAATTGCATTTATTTCCTCGACGACTAGTGATATTGAATATTTTTTCACGTGCTTACCTTCTATCTCTATGCCCTCTTTAGTGAAATGTTACTACATTTCACCAAATGCCTTTTGTTCATTTTCTAATTAGATTGTTTGGTTTTTTAACGTTGACTTCTGAAAGCTTTTTATATAGTCTAGATAAAGTTCTTTGTCCAGTATGTGGTTGGCAAATATTTTCTCCCAGTCTGTAGCTTGTCTTTTCATTTCTCTTAACAGGGTCTAACACAAAGCAATTTTTTTCTTATGCATAGTGCTTTCAGCGCCATTTCTAAGACCTCTTTGCCAAGTTCTATATTTTCTTCTGAAAGTTTTATAGTTTTACCTTTTACATTTAAATCTATACTTTGTTCATTTGTGTATTAGGTTAAGTCAAGGTTCTTTTTTGCCCGTGGATATCCAATTACTCCAGCACCATATGTTGAGAAGATTATACTTTCTCCATTTAATTATTTTGGCGACCTTGACAAAAATCAATGGGGCTATTTCTGGGTTCTCTATTCTATTCCATGGATCTGTGTATCTATCCCTCTACCAATACCATCTGCCTTGGTTACTAAAGCTTTATAGTAAGTCTCAATATATGCAAGACTGGTTCAATATTTAAAAACCAATCAACGCAATCCACATACGAACAGCCTAAAGAATAAGACTCACACGATCATATAAGTCGATTCGGAAAAGACATTTGACAAATTCAACCCCAGTTTATGATGGAAAACTTTCAAGAAACTAAGAATAGAGGGAAATTTCCTCAATTTGATAGAAGACATTTACAAAAAAGATACAACTAACATATTTCATAGTGAAAGATTTAATGTGTTCCCTCCAAGCCACAGAGGAACAAAAAAAGGCTGTCCACACTCACCACTGCTACTCAACATAATACTAGAAGGTTTAGCCAGTGCACTAGGGCAAGAAAACGAAATAAAAAGCAGACCGATCAGAAAGAGAGAAATTAAACTGTATTTGCAGATGACATCATCTGCACAGAAAATATCAGAATCTACCCCATCCCCCCTCAGATAGAACTAATCAGAATCTACCCCATCCCCCAAAAAATAGAACTAATAAGTGAGTTCAGCAAGGTTAGACTACAAATTCAACACATGAAAATCAACTGTACTTCTATATACAAGCAATGAACACATGGAAACCAAAATTACAATGCCATTTCCAATCACTCAAGAATAAATGAAATACTTAGGTATAAATCTCTTCTGTAAATGTAAGGAAAACTACAAAACACCAGTGAAAGAAATCCAAGAGATCTAATTACGCGGAGAAACATACTGTGTTCGTGGATTGGAAGACTCAACATAGTAAAGATGTCAACTCTCTCCAGATTGATAGGCAGGCTTAACACAATGCCTAGAAAAATCCCAGCAAGGTTTTTTTGGTTAATGTTTCATAATTTAAAAAACTTCTTAGATCAATTAATTTTTTTACAGATTTCAACCAAGAGAATGAATGCTTGCATGCATGGGTGTGCATATATCTGTAAGTGCATGTAGGGTTAGGCCTTAATTCAATTCAGTGAAATACAACCCACTGTTGTGCTTGACTATTCATACGGGGTGGGGGGGAGGGGCTGAAAGTCTTCTTCTCCCCAACTAAGTTCAGGTTATACAAAATACAAAATATAATCACGAGTGAGACAGAGACGTACGTGGATCACCCTCTGTTACATCTTGTGCTCAGAAATGCTTTTACTTGGCCTTTTCTCCCTTCACGCTCAGCCAAGGCAAGCATGGGAGAAATGTCTCTCCCTCTCAGCTGCCTCTCAGCACAAAGCTGAGCACAGAGGAGACCCTCCATAAATTCCAGAATTGACTCTTAATCGAGTTCCTTTACTGCATCGTTTTCCTCTTGGCCTCTGCCAAACTAAGAGAGATTCAATACCTACTTGGGTCATTTAAGATCCCCATAGCAATCTTCCCTGCATCCTTCCCAGCCAGGAATGGCATTTATTCTTTTATCTCCCTCAAACAGTTGTTCTCTGCCTCTATACCCCACTGGCACACAGGTGTCCTGGTCTCATTACGGAACACTCATTAATATTCACCATGGGCACCCTCACGGGTGTCGTCTCTACTCACAGATGTGTCTAGGCTTCCATGAATATCAGCACTAAGAAAAGCAGATTAGAAATCGGTGCCAAATCAACAGGGAGGGCACGGAGCTCTGAGGTGGGGCCCAGTGCAATGGGGCTGCAGGGAGCACCTGGAGTGGTTTGCCTGTGATGCCTGCCACTCACAGATCAGTTTGACGGAAGACCCTATGAAAAGGTCAAATTCCATCAAACAGCTCCTCTAATGTGGCGCTTGGGAATCTGGTCGGTTGATAATCCTAATCTAACCCAGCAGACTTCACTGCTCACCCTTCAACCCCGAGGTCTTGATGCTATGTAAACAGAGCCCCAATTGGACCTCACAGAGTTCAACAACTCTGCTAAATCTGGGACAACTCGAAAATGCTCCACAATTGTTCACGTGGTACTCATGGCCAAACACCAGCTTCTGGCTTCACGGCCAGTGGACAGGATGGACTGTGATTAATGAATCGATGAGTATTTACTATATGAGCACCCTCTAACTGCCAGGTGTCATACTACGTACACTGGTAGGTAAAATGTCAAACACGTTTCGGCACCTGCTCTCTAAGATCTTACAGTCTAACAGCAGAGGGAAAAAGTCGACACATAAACAGTTGAGAACTCTTCAATAATGCACTGATGTGCGCATGTGCATGAGAAGTTAAAAAGAAAAATGCTCGGAATAAATAGAAATGTCAAGACAAACTTCATGGCTAGGGCGAGATTTTTGCTGGGTCCCGCAGGATGGCTAGTGATTTGGGTAGATGAAGGGGGAACAGAAGCTGTCAGAAGCAGAAGGAATCGCCAGCCCCGCAGAGGGAGGGAGCAGTCCACTCGCTGCTGTGCCCACATCCAAAGCTACGTTGGGTTACCCTTCCACCATGCCACCCAGCCAGGAATGAGTGAAAAGCACACGGAAATGACAGCCACCACAGCTGACCCAGGGGGATCCCGACCTCATCAGTTCTCCCTGGAACTTAAGGAAACCAGCCAGTGACACTTCAGAAAAGCACAACGTAGTGAGAGAAACAAAGACTTGACAGTAAGACCCACTCAAGCTCGTTACTTAGGTGACTTCAGAGATGCTGCATGCCCTCTCTACCCCTCAGTCTCCTTGTGTTCCAAACGGGGCTGATAATGGTACCAAACTCAGAGGCTCACTGTGAACAATAAATAACATAATGCATGTACATGGCCTGGAACATAATACTTCATAAAAAGTCACTCTTGTTATTGCCTCCTACAGTCAGTCTTTGTGTACATTTATCCACGTGGTCATGGTCACCACCCGCTCTCCATTCCCTCCAGCAACCTTGTGCTTCCACCTGCCACCCCCTTCCTTCTGTCCAAAGAATTAGATAGGTCTGCTAGTAAAGAATTCTCTCTGTTTTCACTTGCCCAAGAATGCTTTATTTCGCCTTCACTTCTGAAGGATGTCTTCAATGGGTGTAGAATTCTAGATTCGTGATTATTTTCCTGTAGCACTTTGAAGATGTGGCTTTCTGGCCGCCATCATTGCTGGTGAGAAACCAGCTATCGACCTAAAAGTAATACATGTTTCCCCCTCCTTGGCTGCTTTCAACATTTTGTTTCTCTTTGTCTTTTCTTTCTGGCCATTTTACTACAATGAGTCGAGATATGTGGTTTTCTCTGTATTTATCCTGCTTGAGGTTCACGATGCTTCTTGACACCAAAGCTGATGTCTTTCATCACTTTTGTAAAATCTCGATCATTATTTCTCCAAATATTGTTTCCACTCCATTATCTCCCGCGTCCCTTTCCAGGATTACTAATGCCTATATCCCACGTCTTCTCTATCTCTATACTCTTTGCTGAATTTTACATTTTTCCTTTAATCTGGATATTTTCTTCTGTCTTCCAGATCACCCTTCTCTTCGGGTGTACCAAATCTACTGTTAAACCCACATTGTGCACTATTCTTCGGTTCTAGAATTTTACTCTTTCTGTATATAGATTCTGTTTCTCTGTTGAAATCCTTCATCTTCTCATGTAACTTCCTGAATATATTAGTTATTTGTTTTAAAGTCCATTTTAGCTCATTCTAAGAGCTATATCTTCTATGAATTTATTTCTTCTTCTGTTCTTTCATCATATTTTTGGCCACGTGGTCTGGTTTCTTGTGATAATTCACATACCTGAAGCACAATTATCCAAACTAGGTCCTTAACGCCACCCACTTCTTTTCCTCCTTACCAAGTGATGCTTTTCTAGAATTCTAACAAGTGTATGTGTTGATCCTTTAAATATAGAATAACAATGCTATATTTCCTTGGAGCATGCAAAATGGCTTTTGAGGAGCTCATGAGTCCACATCAACCTTTCCACCCTTCCCCGCTTCCATCCTACAATTCAGCGAAGTTGAACTAGTTGCCGTTGCTTGTTGCCCCATTTTAAATTTGTTTTTGCTCTATTTTTCAGTGCTCATTTTAGAGTTATTTTCAGCAGGTAGGATGTCCCCTCTCTCATATCCACCATTCAAATCCTATTACCTAAGTCCCAGATTAAATGACGTCCCCCATCATGAACCCTTGCATCCTCAGAATTCGTGTTCATCTCACCCTTCTCTGAACTCCCAGAGGCTTTTACTGGGATGTTATTTATGCCCAGGTCCTATTTCCGCCAGCAGCTAACCTAGACGGAAGTGGGCAGTCAGTGTTCCTATCTCCCAAGCAGCCTTCCTCCTTTCGGGTGGCATGGTCACATGTCCGTCTGACTTTCCTCTCTGGAGCCACCTCTCTCGGTCCCAGAACAGGTGGTTCTAGTAAAACTACCTGCCACCCCTGGCCCCCAGAACACGTGAGCCTCGGCCACAGAACTTA
>NW_011888829.1:7702137-7705627 GCF_000151845.1 Pteropus vampyrus
GGAGCCACCTCTCTCGGTCCCAGAACAGGTGGTTCTAGTAAAACTACCTGCCACCCCTGGCCCCCAGAACACGTGAGCCTCGGCCACAGAACTTATGTGAAACTGGGGAGAGGAGTCGCTAAGCTGGAAGGATGTCACCTCATGTCATTGCTCTGCCTAGAACTCTGAACGAGCCCCTGTTTTGCATAGAGGAAAAGCCTAGAAGGCTCTAGATAGGTCTTGCCTTCTCATCCTCCTCTTAGACCTTTTTTCCTGCTCATCTTCTCGCGTCTGCCTCAGCCACACTGGCTGCTATGCTATTCCTCAGCTACACCAGGCACATTACGGCCTTAATGCCTTTGCTCTCTCTGGTCCCTCTCCTGCACCACTCCCCGCTCAGACACTCATCTAACTGGCTCTGGATGGAGACCCGAAGGAGTCTGTGCAAATCACGCTTTCTCAGCGGGGCTTATCCTGAACCCCCATTTACTACTGGTGGTTCTTGGGCATCCCCCAACGTCAGCATTCCTCATGCCCGCATCTGCTCCACTCTCCTTTTTCCAAATCCTTTCTCCTCTTCTAAGACCCTGTAATTTGCTTATCCGTACCTTTCCTTATGTTTACACCTAGTGCACATAGACACTGGACACTAAGCTCCCAAGAGCAGGAATCTTTGTCTGCTGGGCTCACCGATCTCTCTCGAGCCCTGGACCCGTGCCCGGCTCAGAGCGGGCACTGCATCAACACCACTGACTGTTGCATCAACTTGCAATTATCCCTGTATTCTATAAGCACCATCCCTGCATCCCTTGAAAGATGCTGATGCTCAGGTGAGTGTTCTGTGAAAGCTCCATTTCCAGGCAGAGGGTCCCAAGGCATGTCTGCTCTCATGGAAGGAGACACCCCCTTGTCCTGCAGCCATTCATGCCCATCTCCTCACTTGCAGAGAAACGCTCTTAATCGGGCAGAGAAATCAAGTCAGAGAAACGCAGGCTTCAATTGGACCCCGGGAACTTTCAATTGAGCTGAATAGAAATTCTACGTAAAATAAATCTGTGGAAATGTCGTGCAATAAATCTGGGGCCAGAGCAAATCAGAAGCTCAGTGTGGGTCAAATGGCCTCCTGATGTCAGAATGTAAATGTTAACCAAAAATGTCATGCTTTCGCACTTGGCAGACCCTTTAGTGTCTATTATTTCACATTATCTTCAAAAGGACTCTAAGAAACATCATTCCCATCTTAGCGCATGAGAACCGGTGCCCTGGGAGAAACGATGCTCACAAAGCCTCCCAGCTCCGTGGTGACAGTGGAAGACAGAGCTCGTGACTCAGAGAACAGAAAGTTCCCCACTGGGGTGTCTGAAGCCCAAGGGTATGTGGCAGTGTTACCACGGACCCGGCACAGCACCGACATGGCAGGTGTCCCCAGAGCGTCGATTCTATCCCAAGGATCCCAGAAAGTAAGTGTTATTCTTATATTAAAACAAATGTGGGTTTCGTATAAAGCACAATATAAAAGGTTTGTATAAATTATTAAAATTTTAAAAATCAGACCTGAAAACAAATTTCTGTATTTACAGAAGTCAGCTTAGAGCTCTGTAGCACCCTTCCCTAACCCCCGCCCGGCTCTTACATTAATTCAGTGTGTGACTTTGAACAAATTACTCTTCTCTGAGCCTAACTTTTCACCACACCTGTAAAATGGGATAACAATGCCTTCCTTACAGGCTTATCGTCATGAAGATTAAATTAAGATAAATAAGAGAAGCCCTGAAAACAGAGCCTGACACAGGAAAAAAGAACAAAAACATTCATTTTTTAAAATCATTATTATATTGGAATATTAAAAAACATACAGGAACCAAGAAGCACTCACCCACTAAAGTCCCCCAAACTCCTAACTCCTAACGTGTCCAATCTAAAGTTTCACTTGAGAAATAAGAATCAGAAAAGATTTCAAGGATAGAAATTGCAAAAACGATTAGGGATTAAAGAGCAAGATGCTTGAGGACCCGTTAAAGGAACCGGATTTTCTTGGAACTTGAGAAGGAAAGAGCTGGAAGAGAGACTTAGAAATGAACTTCACGACATTTTTTGAAAGGGCTCAGCTGTTGTTTACATCCACAGGGCTGGAAGTGGATGCCACGTGCCGACCTCGGCTGGGGAGGGAGAGGACGAAGGAGGCATCTGGGCATCTCCAGGGCTGTCAGGAACCTTAGAACAGATTTCCTTGGAGGCCTTGGGAAACAAGATACAGGCGCACAAATGAGAAGGAGCTGGTCTCTGGAGCAGAAAGCCTGGCCGCCTACATGGTGGGGTCTGATGCACCGTGAGTCCAAATTGCCACATTATCTTCTCCGCTGGCCCTGCCTGGCCGCCCACTAACTGCAGGGCATTAAGCTATCCATGCTCTCAGAGGTTGAGCACTAGCTACTTGGAAGGCGTGACCCCTTGAGTCATTAATAGTCATTAACACCATAAGTCATTAAGAGGGCCCTGCCAACCAGTGGGACACTCAGGAAAGGGATACAGAACAAGCACGTTTTGAAATCTGGACCAGAGGGAGGTATGGGACATGGCTTAGCCAAGGACCACCGGGGGCTGCTCCCACCTGGCTCTCTCCACTCAAGGAGGACCCTGAAGGCAAGGACTTTGTCTTGATAACTTTATTCCCAGGGCCTAAAAGAGCACCTGTCACTGTCCACCTCTGTCCAGGACATGTCGACTCACACAGGCAGACCCATCCCTGTTCGGTCACACTCTCATGTGTGCTGCTGGCCTCTGTGGCCAGCTCTGTGACCCGCAGGTCTCTGGGGCCTCCGTCTGGACTGTGCTTCATCACTTCCTGCTTAGGGCTTCCAGTTTCAAAACTGAACCACAGACTCTCTCCCAAGACCACCTCATCCTCTCACACCCCACCTCAGTGCCCACCTGTCCAGTGTCTCCCACCACCTCCTGACAAGGCGTGCGCCTGCTCCCCTCCTCCCCGCTCCTGGCTCATTCCCTCTGCCTTCCCCCCAGACCAGCCTGCCCCGTCCAGCCTGCCTCGTGCCCCACTCTGTCCTGCCTCCTGCCCTGATCTGTCCCCTTCTGCACGACACCTGTCACTTCTCTTCTCCCGCCCAGGTCTGCCTTGCCCCACACCCCGTTCTGGCCCTTGGCTCCATCCTGCTCAGCTCTCTGTCCCCACATCTGAAGCCACTGAGGATTCTCGTTAGGAGGGGGAGGGCAAGAATCTTCATGGATCTGAAAGAGGATATCAAGCCCCCCTCCCTAACTTAAAAAAAAGTACCTGACACATAGTAGGTGCTCAATAAATATCAATAAACCCATGAGTGGGTGAGCGGATGCTACTGAATAAATAATAAGTGACACTGAGAAACCACGGGAACGAAGAGAAGACACCTGACACCCTCATTCCAGAACGTTCTGCAGCGCAGAGTATATCAGGTGTCAGCAAACACTGTGGGTGATCCCAGCTTTCTGGGGAGAGGGGCAGGAGTGGGGAGGG
>NW_011888829.1:7707322-7713473 GCF_000151845.1 Pteropus vampyrus
TGCTCCTGTCACTCCCAACAAGTGACCAGCACAGCCATCACCAGGGAGGAGCGAGGCCCTTAGATAAAGGCAGCCTGACCTCTGGGCTCACGCATGCCCACCTCCCCTCTGGCAGGGGCACCTTCTTCTTCTTCTCCCCCAGGGCAGATCATCTCCTGGTCAGTATGCCTGGCCTTCTGTCCGCCTCCTCCCCCATCCTCCCTGCTTTTATCTGGTCTCCTACAGCCCCTGCCTGAGCCACCACCCAGTGCTGCCCTCCTGCTCCTCCCCGGGCTATAGCCAGGCCAGGGTCAAGGTCAGGGCTGGCCCCTTCCAACCAGGATTAAACTGATCAGAAACCAGCAAGCACATCGCTCATCCTTGCTTCTTCAAGTCAGCCACCAGAAATAGCAAAATGCATCCCCTGCTCTGGACTGAGGAGCAGGTGACAAATGGGCAACTTGTTCTTCCTCTGAATTTTATTTTAATACTTAGAGAGGAGAGGAGGAATATTTATTAGCAAGGAAATGGGACTTGTCGGAGCCTACGAACGCCCCCACGCATGTCTGCTCTCAAGGAAGAAGAAAGACAGTCACGGAATCTAAGACCCTTGCGAGCTTTGGAGCAGTCTCTCCGGAAATAAAATGTGCACCCAAGTGGGGCTCCCATCAGATACCTTCACCAGCTGGAAAGGGGAGCTAACGGAGGGGAATGCAGCCCAGCTCCCGCCACCACCCGCAGCCCCCACTCTGGGGCTCCTTTCCAGCCCTGTCCTTGTCTGCCTTAAGTTCCGCTGGTCCTGACCCCTCCCTGCCACCCCTGGCTGAGTGAGGTCACAGCAGCTTGCAAATGAGCCAAATCAGCTCTGGGAAAGCTTCCTGGGAAAGTTTCCTGCGGAAGGTGCTACCTCTGTGGGGACTCTGAGACCTTTATCCCCTGCCCTCAGGGCATCCACCATCCCAGGACAGGTCACGACTGGGCAGCTTTGACCTTCATGCCCTCATCCACTGCCCCACCCCACCCTGTCCTACAAGGAGCTGGTGCTGATCTGGATGGCCCTCACTCCCCGCCCCTCACTCAGGGACCACCTTCCACCCCCCAAAGCAGTGCCCAGCCCCATGGGGACAGAGGGACGAATAAGACTATGTTTGTCCTAACAGGACCTTCGTGCCTGAGACGATCAATGACGAAAAGTCATTTCTGTAATCAGCTAACTGTTCAGAGAGTGTTTATGCCATGATCTCATTTCAGATTCCTGCGGCCCTGGGTAAGAGCTGGTTTTCACATTTGTGCTTCACGGAACAGAAAACCGAGTCTCAGAGAGATGAGTGGAGGTCCCAGCTGGAGCCTGACCTCCAGACTTCAGCTCAAAGCTCTTCCATTCTAACTGAAAAGTAAATTAAAAAAAAAAGAAAGAAAGAAAGAAAAAAGGAAAAAGCTCTTCCACTCTACGGCCTGCAACTAGATGGCGAGACACGGTCCTTCCGCCGTTTCCAGGAGTGGGGAAGGGTTTGATGATCCTTGTGACAGAGACACGAGCACTGGTTGGGGTCCTCAGATCTGAGGATGTGACACTTTGTGCCCACACGATCTTCTCTCACAAACCAAATGTCCTCTGGGAGGAGCAGCCCAGACCAGGGAGAGGGGATAGATAAGCCCTGTTTTCGAACGATGGGCTAGAAGCAGGTGGACAGGTGAAGAGGCCTGGACCAGACATCCAGTATGGGGTCCTTGCTGGTGCTGCCCAAAGTCACCTTCTAAATGCCACCCTCTGCAAGGGCCACAACTTCTGCCATGCTCTGTATAACCCAGCGGCTGATTAGTGTCCATCCAGAGACTCTTTCTTGCGAAGAAGAAGAAGACACAGGCTTAGCTTTTCCTTCCCATTCTCTCTGCACCTTCCTGACCACCCAGCCCCCCAGCTAAGGCCAGTGACCTTCCGGGAAGCTCCGCAGCAAGTGCTGTGGGAGCCTCGTGTGTGGGTCTCTCCTGCCCTCTGGTGGACAAAATGCAACAGTGCGGCCACATCCCTGAGCAACCCAAATGCAGAAATCACCTTTCTTCCCACCATCTCTCCAACCTTTGTTCTTTTTCTCACAGGAGTGGCCCTATACCACTGCCACTTCAATGGGGACGGGAGGCCTCTCCTTCTGCTCCCTCACTCCCATTCCCCTTAACTGCTCCTGCACAGATGCAGACCTCTCCTTTCTCATCCTAGCATGCAGGGACTGCCTGGCTTAGGGTCCAGCTTCCTCCCCATGGCTGGCACCCTGCTCCTGGTGCTGGTGAGCCTCCTCTGCACTGTGACAGCTTCTACCCCAGATCTCCTTACCCCGATCTCATCTCTGCCATCTGCCTGCCAGTCTGGTCTCCTCCCCACTGAAGGCTCTGACCTCGGATAAGGGCTGACCTGGCCCAAGACACCCAGCTGTGAGCCCCCAGCTTCAAAGCTCTGGGATGCTGTTTCTGAGGCTCTGCTCCCCTGGGTCTGCTTGACTTGCTTCTTGTCCCCAACTCAACCCACTTCTACTTAATCAACACTGACCTCTGCCTCTCCGGGCACTGTGCTAGAAGCAGTGGGGATCACAGAGATGCCTCTGCCACAGAAGGTGCACGTGGGTCAGAGTCCTGGGAGCCCCAGGAGGGAGGCTTTGTGGAGAAAGTGATCAGAGCCACACCCTGAGGGTTGAGCAGCCTCTCCCAAGGGTGTGAGGAGGCTGCTGCAGTGGCTGCCACCTACTGAGCACCCTCGTCACCTACGTGGTCTTCTACCCTCACCCTAGCCCTGAAGTTAAACTATGATCCAAATTTTACAGACGACAGAGCCTCAGAGCACTAGAGCCGCTGCCCCGGGTCCCACAGATAGAGAGCTTTGGATTCCCACTGCCTGCTACCGTGCCTGCCACGTGGTCTCGTGCTCCTTGCCCATATTCTGTTGTTTCTCCAGCAGAAAACAGAGCATGAGCAAACATGTGGCAGCAGAGAAGGGCTGGCGCACTCGGGAACAGAGCGCGTTTCTAGACAGGCGGAGACAGCGCCGCGTGAGTGTGGTTTACAGCAGAGGGGAAGTGGAGTGGCCTGTACTTTCAGAGCTTTGCAGGTGGTAGATGAAGAGGGCAAGACTAGGGATAGGCGACTAGATAGTCCTCCATAACCCTTCTCTCCTTTGTCTATAAAACCCTTGGTTTTTAATGTAGCTCTTGGTCACTAAATAAAAACTACATTTCCCAGCCTTCCTTGCGGACAGATATGACCATACAATTAGGGGGATGTGAGCAGAGCTTATGGAAACAACTTCTAGGTGATGCTTTTAAAGGAAGGAGATGCCTTCCCTTCCTCTGTTGCCCTTTCTCACTGGCTGGACTGCAGATGAGCTGGTAGGGAGATGGATGGAATCATGCAACAGGGCAATAGGAATAGTAAGTACAGCAAGGAGACAGAAGACACCAGCATCCCAGACACCACAGAGCTGCTATGTTGTCCCGGCGTCACTTATGGCCAGACGGCTGTTACTCGTGAAAGAAAAATAAACTTATCTCGTGTTTAAGCTGTTATTTGTGGTTTCCCTGTGGGGGGGAGGAGGGTCTGGGCTAGAGAGGATGAACTCTGAGCCCATGGCAATGAGGACAAAGAGGAGGGGTGAGGTAGGTTCCAGAAACACTGCAGAGGTCACTCCAACAGGACCAGGTATCTGACTGAACGTGGGCTGTGAGGACGTAGGACCAGCACGGCGTTAGCAGCAGAACGGAGGCATTGGAGACAGGCCGTCCTTTTCTATTACGTTCTCATTCCACTTGTACATCTAACTTCGTTCATCTCTTCTTCAGGGCCTCTGCGTTCCGTGAGTCCTAAATCGCTTTGCCAAGCCCTCTCCTGCCTGCATCCCCCACATGTGCTTCTCTCTGCTGGACCACCACCTCCAGCCCCGCACCACTTTTGTCTGGCTAACTCGTGGCCTCTTTCGTAGACTCGATGCAAAGAGCACCTCCTCCAGGAAGCTTCCCTGACTGCCCTGGGCTGGACGAGGTCCCCATCCTCTGGACTTTCATTGTACCCACACCGCTCCTGTGTCATCATGGACCTCCCTGCGCTGCGTTGTCTTCCTGGCCCACTGCCCTCACTTGCCCAGTGGCTCCTTGCGTACAGAGACCGTATTCATCTTTGGATTCCTACTGCCTGCTACCATGCCTGCCACATGATGGGTAACCCCGAAATGTCACTGTGCAGGATTTTCCTTTATCCTTGCTCCCCCAAACTACCCTCTGGCACCCCTCTCCCATTCACCCTCAACAGATTCCATTGTTAAGTTGCAGCCCTTAGATGAAACAAAAACAAACCAAGCCAGCAAAGACAGGCAACTTCCTGCAGCCATCCTCGCCCAATCCCAACTCAGAACTGCCATTGTCAAAAGCTAATAGCCTTGCTCCCCATTTGGACAGGGGGAAAAAAAAAATGAAGCAAGCTTTTCTCAAGGACATTTAACTTGAAATGCTCTACACCTTAAAATTTAGGTCTCCATTTCAGAAATGATTCAGCCTTAGATTTAAAAAAAAAAAGACAAACGTCGCTATTTTATCGAGAGGAAGTTATGAAACACCATGCATGTCCAATCTCCATATACTTTTTCCTCCTGATGCAGCAAAATGATACCTTTATCGCCATTCAATCAAAGGCTCGCCGAGTTCGAGAAGGGAGAAGGAGCCTGGCAGTAATCGTCGGATAATTCCGGCAACCCCCTCACACCAATCTATGGCACAATATCGCCGTTATAAACACATGTAAGGCGTCCTCGATTTCATTCCCCATCATCATCTGCCACAGAGGATATTTATTGACTGCCTGAGAGATGCAGCAAAGGAAAACTGGAAATTTCCTTTGAAGATTTTGAAGAGGGGCACCGCTATACCTTAGAAGTTATCTGCCTCTGAAACGAGTCGGTGTCGCTTGTAAAAGGAGACACATGCAGGAGCTTTTACAAAGAAAAATAAATTGTTTAGACCAACATGCACTGTCAGTTTGCTCTGTGTGCAATTTCTGCCGAGCGTGGGAAAAAGATGCCGGAGCAGTCGCTCCACGCTCGGCATGGTGACCGGTGACGCAGTCACTGCGGGAAGACGAGGCTTCCGCTGGGTGCATCGCTCTCTCTCTCCTGCAGCCTCTCTCTCCCGATCTCCCCCCAGCACTGCCGAGGGCAAAATGCCTCCGCGATCCTGTTCCCCGCTAGGGAACGAAAGGTGAAGACCGACTCTGGAAACGTTTTGACATCGGGAAGATCTGCACCTTTGAAAAGGACTCCCAGTGCGAAGTCCAAAATTCGTCGGAGAATCAAATGCAACGGTTTGAAGGAGAAAAAGAGGAATATGAACGCAAAATCTCCTCCTGCCTTTTTTCATGAGTCCGGAAAAACTACAGAAACGTCATTGTCCTACAAACGTTCACCGAGTCCCTCAGTGACGGGAAGCCTTTACCAATTATTTCTGAGCGTTTCTTAAAAGTCTCTTTCCGCATTCAAATCGCTGGGCATCGTTATTAGCAAAACATTAACATTTACGTGGTTTTAATCATTTGTACAAGAAAATTTGAAGGACAATTTCTCCATGTTTTAAATCTTGGAGTTGTATATATTGGACGCGTACCATGTCTAATCAAGTGCCTTGTGTACCTGCTTTTGTTTAATGCAGAGAAAGTGGCCTCGATCCCTATTTGGAATGCAGAGCCTGAGAGAGACTAGAGACCCATTTTTTCACTCTCAAAGATGAGAAAACTGAGGCCCAGGAAGGAGCACGGCCTTCGCCAAATGTGATGCGAGGGGCAGGACCGTCTGAAGGTGACCCCAGGACCTCACTCTGGGTTTCCTGGGCACTGAGCCAGCTGGAAGAGGCATTCCCCTGATTTCCCCCAGTGCGAAGTGCTGCACTCAAGCCCGCCTTCTCCTGGGACCAGGGGTATCCTCCTCCCCGCTCTCTGTCCCTCTTCAGAGTAGCTGCAACGTCCCGCGGCCCCAGGTCTCCAGGTACAGAGCAGCTGGTGTCCCCAGAAAACTCTCAGTGACAGATGGTACCGAAACGGGGACTTCTCTGTGCCCAGGTAGTGAGGTGTCCCTTTTCTGTGATCAGGTTGCTCTCACACTCGCCCCCCTAAGTAGTAAGATCCTTCCACCAGAAAGCAAAGC
>NW_011888829.1:7714723-7717882 GCF_000151845.1 Pteropus vampyrus
TCCACCTGGCCTGGTGGGCCACGCCTTGTGGAGTAGCTCCCCACGCCTTCCGATTCCGGCTGTGAGGGTTCGTCACCTGATCCCAACTCGAGAGTTAGCTGAATTCTCTGCTCAAGCATTGTTGCTTCATCCACCTCAGTCTGCTGCTTAGAAGAATGCACCAGGGGACAGGTGTTGGGACATCACGGAGCTTGCCATAGTGGGTTTCTCTTTTGTTACTGTTTGCTAATAAAAATGTGTGCATGTAACAGAGTTCAGTCTGAGACTTATTTTCACCAAAACACAGTACCAGGTAAAAGGCTTAACAAGGAGGGGAAATAACTCATATCCTCCGTCTATCTCTAAACAATAGAAGTGACAGATAACCTTAAATAGCAATGATCTAATTGGCTTGGATTCGTTTGGAACACCATTCATTCATTCACTGCTCTTTCTCCAGAGCCATCCTGTCTTCCTTAATGGAATGTAAGGATTTGAAATCGCCTGGACAAGCTAGGATACGGACGGCAGTCATCAGGATGAAATTTCACAGAAGTAAATGTAAAGCCCCATATTCAAGTTTATAAACGGTCCACTGCCAAATTATAGGATGGGATGGGAGATCAGGTTTGCAGCAGACTTGCATCATGATCCGTGGACGGTGACTTAATAGAAGTTTACAGAGTCAGCAGTGAGGATGCTCAGGGAAAACTATTAAGTGTTTAGATGACATCTAAAGATCAAAGGAAAGAGTAATTTCACAGCATTCTGCCCCGGTCAAACCACATCTGGAATACGGTGATAAAATCTGGGTACCATATTTTAAAAGTCATTTTGACAAATGAGAATATATCCAGAGGAGAGTGATTAGGAGGATAAGGAGTATTAAAATTATAAATCCCATTTAAACCAAGATCTTATGAGATTTATCCTGGAGAAGAGACAACGAAAAGAAGAGGTATTTAAACATCAAATGTCTGAAGGCTTGTTATGAAGACTGTTTCGTAGAGGAGGGGGTTGAGGACAGATTTTGCCTAAACAGAAGAGAGCACTAGAAAGAGCTAAAAGTGCCCATCAGGGGAATGCACTGGCTATGACATAACTGATCCCTTTTGAAGTAGGTATTGCGCTGCCATCATCATGGTCATCATCATCATCATCATCATCACCATCATCATCATCATCACGACCACGGCCACCACCATCCCTATTTCACAGATGAGGCTACTAGGACCGAGAAATGCTAACTAACTCACCTATAGCATGTTGCTCACTTATAAAGCCATTTCCAACACTACTGTTCTATTATTTTTTAATTATCCAAGAAGCAATCTCTTCTCTTCTCTCCCTGTGAGCCAGGGGTCTACCCTGAAGTCTCTCTTCGCTGCTCGTACCTTTCAACAATTGTTAACATAATGGGCTTTGATAGCAGACAGACTCTTTGCGGCCCACGCTCCAGTTCTACTACTCACCACTCGTGCGACCGACAGCAAGTTCTTTAACCCCTCTAGTCCCTAGAGTAGACGAATAAATGAGAACGAACTCCTCATGGAGTTTATCTGTGGACTGAATGAGCTCAGGCACATATGACAACACTGAGGAGGGTGCCAGTGAGTAGTAAACAGACAATGCATGTTAGGTGGTTACTGTCCACCCCCCTGAACTTCCTAAGCACCGCCCCCACCGCTACGAGGACACAGTGCAAGATGGGGTCCCTCTGCACAAGTGATGGGGTCCCGAGTTTATGATCTAGCTGCAGAGCCTTCTTCCAGGACGCCCACCTCAAATGAATGACTGAGGGTCCAGAAAAGTTTCCAGGGATGCTCAAGCCTGGCAGTCTAAAGGGAAATTCATTTCCACTCCAGACACTCAACTTCCAAACGTACTCCCCACAAAAAGCTGATCTACCTGAAAACGCCGGCAGCAGAAGCTTCCCGCACATGCTTTCTCTCCTCCCACTTTATAAAAAAGAAAAACCACACACCTCCCACCCACCCACAATCTCACTGGGCTGCTTTATTCCCGAAAACCTCTGGGGCGCAAAGGAGAAACGATTTTGTTGGTTTACATGGTAAGAAAATAAGCAACTCCATTTACTATTTACATATCACGTGATCTTTCAATTCTTTGCTTCCCATAAAGTTAGAGGAGGACCTAGTCAAGTTAACTGAGAGATTGATACAAATAATTTTTGATGATAAATCATGAAGCTGCTTTGTGCTTGAAAAATTAGAAGTTAAAGAATTAAGTAACAGGAAGAAGAAAACTCCATTTCTTCCCCTTTCTCTTACATCTATCAAAATGCAAAGTAAATACAAAATGTATGCTGAATCCTGTCTCATTCAAACAAGAGAGATACTGGCCTGTGAAGGATCCTCCACCTAAGGCGTCGGTCCCATCCATCTCGTAAAATATTGCCATTTTTAAAGTATTTAATTATTTACTTATCAAATTTCATAATGTATTTGTGTTATTCTGGTCAACATAGCATATTAATAATAACTGCAAAAATAACTCGGTCCAAAAAAATACGTAGTCAACATTTAGGAACTTACAGGAAATAAAGTTTAATTTTATAAACACATCCATGTTGCTGAGAAGTATGAGAATATGGTCAATAAAATACTTCTAAAGGAAAAATATCACATCGGGGGAAAATTAGGAGAATGTGGTACAGAAAAATGAGTTCCCAGAGAAAAATGATGGAAAATTTTAAATTTTTTAAAAAGAAGCTGGCATGTGCATTTTTATGTGAATGAGGGTCGGTATCGAATCACTGACATTTTAAAAAGTGATCTAACGGTTTTATTTTTAAATGAAAATATTCCAAATATGCTGAGAATTATATCCTTTGCAATTGTTTCAAAAGTGTTTCTAAGTGAACTTAAAAATGTGCTCCAGGACATCGTTTTTAGAAATTCTCTTAAGTAAAAGAGGGTATAGACCACTGCTCTTAGGGGGGTGGGGCAGGGGGCGGAGTCTGTAAGTTAAAACAACCAATCCTGGCCCTCCCTTCTCCTCTCCTGGGCCCAGAGAGAAAGCATGTGGGGGAAGCTTCTGCAAGCAGCATAATTCCTGTTCAGGAGAAAGGAAAGCCTCGGAGATTCAGATTCCAGCAAGATGAGGACTGAAATAACCTACAAATTCCTAGAAATTCTGGGAAAATATAACAAAAAAAAA
>NW_011888829.1:7721107-7722586 GCF_000151845.1 Pteropus vampyrus
GAGAGGGGAGGGGACTTTAGTGTAAAGGTCCTTTATTTCTCTTTAAGAAATATATTAACCAAGTTTGTTTCCCTTTAATCACTTAATAGCCAAATCAATAATAGAAATTAATAGATATAGGATTTAAACAAGTTTGTATCTTTTCCTTGTCTAGGGACTGAGGCAGCACCTCAGCAAGAATCCCAACACCCCGTCCTAAGGCAGAAAAGGAAAGAGCTCCATGAAACCCCAGTAGGCAGGGTCATCACCCTTCTCAGCAAGAAGCAGATACAGAAGAAACCTCCCATCCCCCAACATCCATACTCATGGCTCTTAGAAAAGAGTTAGGCAGGAAAAGTTAGTTAAGGGGTTTCGGGTCTGCCTGCAAAGACACTGAGGTCATCCTATCCTAGAAGAGGTCCACCCTAGTCTGCCCACAATTAAGCAAGTCAGAAAGGCAGTTTGGGGCTAAAAGTAACTCATAGAAAGAAACAAGTGAGCAGGAAATTGGGTACTAGTTTCAGCCAGTCACTCGCACCTGTGCAATAAAGACCTCAATTTACCTGAGCCTCATTATACCATCATTTTAATATGATGCATATGCCCAGAAGTTCATTAATATCATTATAACAGACTGAATTCTGGGAACGAGCATGTGTAGAAAACAAATGATGAATCACTGAGTCCTGTCAACCTTAGTTGTCAATCGAGGAACCCCACCCCTCTAAGAAAAGTCTAAGAAAAGGGCTAAAAACCCCAAAGGCTTTGTCACCAGACCTTTTGAGCCACGCTTCTCTTGCTCAGGCTGCTTCCATGTCTGGAAGTGCACTTTCCCTTCTAATAAAGCTTTTCTACTGTATTTCGGTGTCTTGCCCAATTCTTTGTTGGAGACATCGAGAACCTGGACAGCGTGCCGGGAGTGGACCCCACTCTCCCAGAACAGGGGCAGCCATCTGAGGGGGTGAGACAGGCAGCAGGCAAGGGCAGTTTCCTTCTCAGTTGACGTAATTACCCTACCTGGTAGCAGAAACGGATGAGAATTCCATTTGTGCGTGTTTTTCAAATATACTGTCTTCAGGGGAAAATCTGGTACATTTTGTTGATAAGACTTTACTTTGAGTTGTATTCCAGTTCAAAGAATTAATAAATAATGGTAAAACCGCCTAGGGACAGGAAGAGACAAGGGATTGTTTTGAGCACCCATTTGCATCCCTCGGGCCACCTTTAGGCCACTCCATCTAGCTCCTCGGCAAGCTAGCTCTGGTGAAAACCCTGAGGAGGACTGAAAAGAAAAGCCGGTGATAAAACAAAGCCTAGGAGGTGCCGAGCCAGCCAGGCAGCCTGCAGCAAGCCCACAGAGGATCTAGAAAAGAACAAGGCTAATTTAGGCTCCCAACGTGCCTCATGCCTCGTGCCTCAAGCTGCAAGGAGCAGCTGTTATCCTGCCCCGCCCCCTCTTCCACGTCTGTCTTGCCTTATCATTCATTCCCCAGGGCCCTA
>NW_011888829.1:7725351-7727352 GCF_000151845.1 Pteropus vampyrus
GTTAAAAGTCCAAGATATCAAACTCCGCACAGCGATTTCTACGCCAAGGTGATGGACAGTTATCTCCACACCTACATATGGTTGGTGCTTCTTCACCAAAAAACTAAGACAACTTATCTTCCTTAACACACAATATTAATGATGGACATCGGACAGGAAAACAGCAATAAACACTCCCATTCAGAAAAGAGAATAATGGGATACAGCAGACACTGGTCCATTTGAGTTCCGAATCTCAAAGCATTCTTCCCCAAGAGTGGAACGCGTGCTTTGATTAGATCCTGATTCCACCTCCTGGAATGTTCTTTGTAGGCTCTCACCCAACCCTCCATGAGATCTTCCTTCCTTTGTATCCTCATTGGCCAAGGCTGACGTGAACACCTGAGAACATGTTCTCCTTATGGACCTAGCATCCTTCTTAGCACACTGGGTGACCCAGGGGCTGGTTCTATGATTTGAATGAAGTCCACATCAGGCCAGTGGTTCTTTGAGAGTATGATTCTCTCCAAACCTTTAGTCTCTCATTATTTGATTCCAGCGGCACCGAATACCAATAGACATACTTAAATTTCCTTTATAGATAAATCTCCTGTTTGCTATATCTCTCTATTATCGTGCTACCATGTTGCTCTAGATTTAATTGAAGGTATTTTTTGATCCATATTCTTAGTCTTTTTCCCCTAATACATTTTATCTAATTGAAAGAACCTAGACATTTACTAGAAGATACATGAATACATCCAGAGATTAAAAAATGAATGTGACATCCATAGCGCCGATTTAATCCTTACTTACAAAACTGAATTTTAATCATTCTCTGTCTCTCTAAGCCTTTCTTAACTCTGTCTTTTACTGTTTGAAGATGAGAAGCATTTGCTTTTTCCAGCCCTAAAAGTATTGCACCCTGGTCAACTCTCTTCTGAATTCATCTTTTACT
Source organism: Pteropus vampyrus (assembly GCF_000151845.1). NCBI lineage: Eukaryota > Metazoa > Chordata > Mammalia > Chiroptera > Pteropodidae > Pteropus > Pteropus vampyrus. The sequence continues at coordinate 7,726,289 of NW_011888829.1, forward strand.
TGAAATAGCTCACCAAACCTTGTCAGAACTAACTTACACAATTAACATCCTGCTTTCCAACCTCTCCTCCTAAATCTCTAAGTTAATTAGTAAAGTATCTGCCTCCCAAATTTCTGCAGGTGCAGTTTAAGAGGATGTCTCTCCACTGCATCACATAAACGGGCATTTCTTTCCCCAGTCTTTAGTTAATTTCCTCACTGCACATCACACAGCTCCTAAGCCAGGACCACAGTCAGATGATCTGTTATGTTGTGCCCCTTCTAGGTGCTGCTGTGTATGTCAGTCAGGTTAGAAAGGTTATGCTAACTTAATAAGATAACCCAAATCTCAAGGGTTCAAATCAACGTTTATTTCTTCCTCGTGCTACACATCCATCATCGGATGGCTAAGGATTCAGCTCCACATCATTCTCACTCCCAGAAGCCGCCTGACGGAGCCTCACCACCCAGAACAATGCTGGTCATTGTGGCAGCAGGCGAGAAAGGCAAGTCACACCGTAAACACTTCCACCTGTAAGTGACATGCATCGCTTCCATTTATAGTTCATTGACCAAAGAAGTCATACAGCTGGGTCCAAGGTCAAGGGGGCAGGGAGAGCAATTCTGTCTTGTGCCCAGCAGGAGGAAAATGGTTATCATTCCATTCCAGTATACGCCCTTGAGAAACTCACACCTGCGTGCATAGGAAGACTCAACTACAAGCATGTTTCTTCATAGTTTGTAATAGCCAAAAAAAATTTTAAAAAAAGGCAGAACAACCTAAGGGTCCATTATTGGGAGGATCAAAAAATTTTATAGTCATATAATGAAATTAACAATTTAAATGAAACACTTGAACTACAAGCATCAGCCTTGATAAATCTCAAAACATGACACTGATTGAAAAGGGCAATTTGCAGAGTACAACGTGATGTTATTTGTATAAATTTGCATTATTATACAACGTTAATGGACGTATACGTAACTCCTGAGTTGAACAAGCAGGACTCCTGGGTATAATCAGAAAGCAAGTGTATTGTTGCCTATCAATGTTCCTTTAAATTTATTTTGTTTGGCATGTTTCCC
>NW_011888830.1:0-1553 GCF_000151845.1 Pteropus vampyrus
CGTGGCCATTTCCGGTGGCAGATGATTGTGGGAGCGAGCTGAGCTGGGCAGGAGCACGGTGGGCATTGAGGCAGAGCAGTAGGTGCCCAATGATGTCTCCTTGCTGGCGGGTGGGGCGGGTGTGCACATGATGGTGCAGGGCCTGGCCAGTGCTCTCCCTTGCCTCTGCTGCCAGCCTCCATCACGGTCCTCAAAGCAAGGTTCTCTGCAGGTGAGACAAGTGACAGCCAGACAACCTCGGATCATGGGTCTGCTCCTAGAAACCGTACAAAGTCATCAGACGCTGGGAGGGTTTACAGGAGATGCTGCGGCAGGAGAGCAGAAGCAAGGTCATCGGTCTTAAAGACGGACGGACCAACCTAGGTGTCCTGCTCTGCTCCCGACCTCCCGGAGGCCTCGGAGGAGTTACGCAGCTCACCAGAGTCCTCATCCGGAAAGGGAGAATAAGTCCAACTCTGTAGGGTCATTGTGAGAAGTATAGATAACCAGCCTCCTGTTTCCGCCAGCCTCCCGTTTCCATGGGCTTTACATCTGCAGATTGAAAACAGTACAGGTTTTTATCTGTGGTTGGGAGTCTGCAGATGTGGAGGGCCGGCTGTATGCATTGGTCTGCACCATTTGATCTAGGGGACTTGAGCATCCTCGGATTTTGGTATCAGCGGGGGTCCAGGAACCAATCTCCTGTGGATATCGAGGGACAACTGTCTATAAAATGCCTCTACTGTGAGTAGGCTACATGGAAAGCGCTCACCCGTTAATGTTAAATTCTACTTAAAGGAATACCTGGAAGACGGCACACAAACCTGCGCCTATCTGTGTTTCCTAGCATCGAGACCAACTGGAACCTTTTAAAAATATCCATCTAAGCAAGATTTCCTGGATCAGAATTTGCAAAGATGGGACCAAGGAGTTAACTTTAAAAAAAAAACTTGCCCTAGTAATTCTGATGTAGCCAGTGTCTGATTCCAGATAGGATATTCACTTATTTGCTTTTGAAGATAAAAAATACAAACATTACTGGATTCCCAACCCCCTTCTTTCCACTCCCACCAACCCCCCTCAGGCTACCCTGATTGTCCTAAACTCCAGAGGCTTCTGCTACAATTATCTGTGTCTGGAAGCAGTGATGTTTGATTAAATGGTTGAAGGGAACTTACTAAGAAAGGCAAAGAAATACTAAAAAACTAAAGTTGTTCGGCTTGCCCCTGAAGGAAGTTAAAATGAATCTACGGAGAGCTGTTTGCAGCCCCTAGATGACAACTGAACCGATCTGGCTGTCTAATGGGTTATAAAGGTGACATTTAAGGTGACGTGTCCACTATGCTTGAGCCTTAAGTAGGAGTTTAGCATGCCTAGAGCTGAAGTTTTGTTTTTTTTTTTCTTCTGCACCCCGCAGGAACGTGGCTAAAGAGTGGTCTAGGCCTCGTGCACCAGGAAGGCAGCCAGCTGACGTGGACCTACATTGCCCCTCAGTTGGGATACTGGGTAGCAGCCATGTCTCCTCCCAACCCAGGTAACAGGAAGCCAGCACCCGTGGTCACGAGGCCGAGGAT
>NW_011888830.1:2918-5300 GCF_000151845.1 Pteropus vampyrus
ATCATGCAGCAGACTAAGAGATACTTTTGTAAAGAAGGGAGAAAGCTGCTGGATGTAGGTCCACTGAAGCTTCCTAGCAATGAAGGAGGAGGGAAGAAAGCTATAAAAAGCATACACGGCACAGCCCCTGATGGCATTTAATGTAGAAACACACGTTAGAACCCCCACCAGCCATCGCTTTTATTAAAACAAATTGCAGTGATGCTGTGCCTTCATGAGCCCAAAACAAACAAGAAATAGAGTTTCCCACTTTCATTTTCCGGTGAAAAAGGAGATCTCCATTGGCAGCCATTAAAACAATAACGTGTTAAAAGGACTTAAAAGAATCGAGCTTCAGTTATCTGGATATGATTTCTGTGTGTATCTCAGATTTCTGTGGCGACTCCTGCCAAAGCATTGCCTGTGCCTATGGAGGCTGTCTTTGTGTTTTGTTTTTTTTTTTAATGTTTCTCTGAATGATTAAGGCAGGATATAGATGTCAGCTATTTGTCTAACTTTTGTAAATATTAACTCTAGCCCCACTGAAGGGAGTTCTATTAGGAAGAGAATGCTGTTATCTTCTGAACTGAAGTAATGTCACTATTTTCAAAAACTAGTAAACCTCCTCGGGTTTATCAAGCTCTTAAGAGATTTGTCTCCTTCACAAGGTTTTTGAAGAAGTCTCTCCCTTCGAATCTCAAAAATCAATAAGTAAATGGGTGATTGTAGTATTTAGCAATCAGAACCATGCTTCTCTGGAACGGTATAACATTGCATATTCCTTCCTTCCCAGCTTTGCGGCTCTGCCAGGATACCTGGACACCGAGAAGGGCCCAAATACCGTAATTTGAGGAAGTTTTGTTATGGCTGTGGCTCTGTCGTCACTGACATTGATACATTCTTACGCTGTTGAGCATAAAGAGTCTAAGTTAAAGTACCTCGTGGGATTCTTTACAGTGTAAATGAAAAAGAAAGTCTGTTTATCTCTGATAACCTCATCTATAAGTTCTAGAGAGGTCTGGAGCCACGTAAGGTTAGTCACATAGGTTGAAAAGATATTGTAGAGGAAGATTTTATTTTTAAAAATGGAAGGCATTTTAGAAACACTTGGCACACCCGTAATAAGCTGTGATGTTTTTTAAGGCATAGTACATTTCTTTTCTACATCTCAACTGATTTATTTAGGCAGAAAAGCTCTCTTCCACAGAGCGAAAGTAAGACTAGTCTTGTGACTCTGTTTTCTCCTGCGGTATAAAATCTGATAGGCCATCTCTCTGAGTGTCAGAGTCCCACTCACCGTATTATCATGCATCCATTTGCTTTTATTAAAAATCACGTGTTTAGAATGCTGAACGAATGTGGCTCTCTTGACTAAGGAGAGACCTTTGACCCACTGCATGTAGTATTTGTGTATTCAGAGACCACAGCTGCTTCAGTAATGGTGCTGTTCAGCCCTTCTCATTGTAGAGTGACCATCTGAAGTGTATTTGCATCTGGCCTCTGCTCCAGGTCCCCAGCCAGGAAGAGGAAAAAAAAAAAAAAAAATCACATTCTCGTTCGTCATCCCTCTTGATAGTTCAAGGTTTTCACAAATCTAAAATACCCGTTTTTGACCTTCCAGGTCCCGTCGTCACGCAGGACATGACCACGTATCACACGGTGTTTCTTTTGGCCATTTTGGGAGGAATGGCTTTCATCCTTTTGGTTTTGCTGTGTCTGCTTTTATATTATTGCAGGTAATGTTGTACTCTTTTGGCACTATCTTTTCTCGTTTGGAATTTCTTGGGCAAGCGTTGATCTGGAGGTCTTTTTTTTTTTTTTCTTTTTCTGAATCGAGGTTCTCTTTTTCTCATGAGGAAACGTCTAAGAACGGAACATTAGTCGTCTTAACTTGCAAACGAATGAACGGGACACGTGCGGCGTGCTGTGTATAACGTCGCTTAGAATGGGGATTTTTTTTTTTTTTAAAAAGTCTGGCAGTTGTTTTGGGATTCGTTCAGAATATCCTAAGCACGGATTAAGAGAGATTCTCAAGGACAAAGCAGAGCTATTCTTATTGCGATGCCTCTTCTATTTGCTTTGTGAGAATGTTGATTGTCGGTTCTTGGGTTAACTGTTTTTGAAGGAATCACTCGGATGTACTTATAAAAGAGCCGACGGCTGAAATCCTTGGATTCTGCCGCTCCGGATCAAAATAAGGCTGAGGGGTGTGTGGGGTGAGCAGGCTTCTGGCTGCCGATCAGGGGGTCTCGTCTTGTTTCTTCCTGTGGAAGTTGCGAATTACGATTTTACTTGAAACTTGACCCTGACGAGAATCTCTAATCTTTGGGTTTGGACTGTCTCTTTGATCGTAGGCGGAAGTGCTTGAAACCTCGTCAGCACCATAGAAAACTGCAGCTTCCT
>NW_011888830.1:6960-9167 GCF_000151845.1 Pteropus vampyrus
AGATCTGCTCACGAGGACGATGACGATGATGACGATGATGACCAAGGAGAGGACAAGAAGAGCCCCTGGCAGAAGCGAGAGGAGAGGCCCCTGATGGCGTTTAACATTAAATGAGTGGCCGCAGAGCCACCACCCGACCGTGGAATCTAACAAAATTGCCAAAAATTCTTACTTAACGGAAGCGCGTACCCGTTTGTGGAGGAAGTCGCCAGTGGGCAGCGGACATTTCCTGCATTACCGTTTGCTGTGTAAATGTCAGAACGGAATTACAGCTAAGACTCAGAAGAATTGATGCTAATGGATGCAGTGTCCTTTCACGGGCTTGACGTGTCCCCCACCCCCGGACACCGAAAACCCACAAGTGACGTTGATATACGTTCTGGTGATGTCCTCGGTTCTCCCTCAGATTGCGGGAACAGATGAAACTCCTTTTTTGCATTGCTTGAATCAATTTTATCACGATAATGCTCCTGTGAAGTTACGATTGAGAAATTAGCTTGGCACCTAGTGTCTTGGGGTATGCGTTACCTCAAAGGAAAGCTATGCATCTCTGCTTCGTGCTCTTACTTTGCTTAGATTTTTGCTTCGTTAAGGTTACATTTCAGGTCCGTTTTTTTTTTTTTTTTTTTTTTTTTAACCCATGTTGGTTGTCAAGATTTTATTCCTTCATTTTCATCCGGTCTGCTTCTCGATGGTTAATTTCGGTGTCTCCTTTCAGAAACTCTTGAGTGTCATCTCTTAAACATCCAAGCCTTTTAATGAAATCGTGCTGAAACTTTTTCATCAGCCGAGAATCCTTCAGTTCTGGTCCCATTAACTCCAAGTGCCTTTTTTACAGTGACGACAACAGAGTCCCTCACTTTTCCTCTTTGTTTTTCTTAACTTCCTGTAATGGAACTGCCTGGATTTTTATAAAGTTATCAGACGATGCCCCTTTTCTTTAAACTGCATGCTGCCAAGTGCCCGTTTGTGTGCAGATTTCTCGTTCCGGCGCTGTGTACTCTCAAGTTCTCCTGTGTGACGTGGATTCTGTTTAGTTAAGATAGAGGAGTCTTTAGCGATCCACCCACCCCCACACACACACCCCAAATCCATCCCTTTGGCCACTAGCCACCATTATGGTTTCATTGGCTGTTTGTATATATGGTGACATATTAACTCTGGAACCCTATGGGCTGATCTCGCTCTCCCAACATGGAGTGTGGACTGAGCAAGGGGACTGAATGTGACTATTAAAAAAAAAAAAAAAAAAAACCCTATGGGCTGATCTCGCTCTCCCAACATGGAGTGTGGACTGAGCAAGGGGACTGAATGTGACTATTAAAAAAAAAAAAAAATCTTATGTACTATCCAAAAGTGCCAGAATGACTCTTCTGTGCATTCTCCTTAAAGAGCTGCTTGGTTATCCAAAAATGGAAATTCAAAATAAACTCCGAAGAAAAATAAACAAAGACGGTCTCGTGATCTTTTGTGTTCATTCTGAGCCATTGTGTGTTTCAAAGTTGTCATTAAGAATTTGCTGTTCATTCCTTGTGGGACTTAAATCCCAAGATCATCCACCATGTAGACACCTAGGAATTTACACTGTGGTTAGAGACTTTAAAACCCGCCTTTACGTCTAATTCCATTCAAGAACACAAAGTAACGCTGCGTTGTGGCGTGTCGGGTTGTGTCTAAAATTGGCAGAGACGTCTCCCCTTTACAAGAAACTGATGTTTTATGTTCAGTATCGGTCCACCTTGGAACAGCTTCAGAGACACCTCATTTTAAAAATGACCAGCACTATCCCAGATGTGTAAAACTATTCGTCAAAAGCGTTAATGGAGATGTCGGATCGTAGAAGAGATTGGTGGAAATCAATTAAGCTAGCCATGGTTTCAGTAACAGCTTCCTGACAAAATTTTTATTCATGAATTCCACGCAGGCAGAAAACTAATCAGGCCGATTTTTATTATTTTAATACCAAAAAAAAAAAAAAAAAGTTGAAGTTTTAGTGTTTTTGTTTGAAGGGGAAACCGGTTGAGTCCCCCGCCCTGCCCCTGCCCCCAGTGTTGGGGCATCTAGATGCGTTGGGAGTCTGTGACAAATCCTTGCAGACCTCACTGAGACCCTAGGGAGGGGCCCTTTGTCAACTACCCTCCAAAGGAAAGGGAAGTGGCCTCTTTGAGAGTACCCTGGGCCAGACCTGGGTGACTGCGGAATGCTGG
>NW_011888830.1:10827-20331 GCF_000151845.1 Pteropus vampyrus
GGGCCCCCAAGCATTGTTCAGAAGTGCTGTCGAGTGTTCCTGAGCTCAAGAAGGCTGTACTGCACCTTGTGGAGAGAACCCACGTGTTAAATAAACTTTATTCAGGCATGAGTTACAGTGCTGTTGGCTGCGAGTTCAGTGTAACAGTATCAAGAATATGTATTTAAAAAGATGTCTTTGAATAGAAACACACATAAAATAAGGTTACGTATCGATCTGTTGATGAAAATATCGTGACCTGAGGCTCGCAGGAACATAATCCTATATTTCTCTTGGGGGCGGTGAGTGTGGTTCAGCATTGTATTCCCTAAATCAGAGTTGACGGCAACTCTAAAGAATATAACTAACGTGAACAATGAGAATCAAGTATAGTAAAGAATTTGAAGCTGATGAGTTTTAAGTAATTATTACCTTTGTTTTTAATATAATTGCAAGCCTGTAAAATTTAATTTTTAATAATGGCTTTTTCTAACAACCGACTTGCAAAATTCCTGATCTTTCAAGTCATCTCTCGTAAGTCCGTTCCGATACACCACCAGAACCAAGGTAGCAGCATGTGGACAAAGGTCTACCTGACTCCAAAATTGGTTTCTTGCTTTTTGAAGCTTCACCCGGAAACCTTGTATTAGAACAGAGGTGAGGCGAAGCTGCTCACCAGGCTTGATTGTAACTCGGGGCGCAAGGCAGCAGGCATTGTTCACTGGGGGTAGAACCACCTACCTTCTCGGGGTTCAGGTCCGGCTGCAGGACTTGGGAGAAATTTATGAAAGAGCATGCCCGAAGCCATGCCAGGAGATATACAACATCATTTAAATGACAAAGAGCCTGTGCTTTGGGGATTTTATTTAGTAGAAACTAACACAGATAAATGCTAAAACAGGGAAACAAGGCACTCGAGAAAATGAGGCCAGAACCAAAAAGGAAATAGACCATAACAGCTCAAAATAATCTTGCCACAAGGATGATAACTCCATAGGCTCTCTTGTGTTCATCTTCTTTTAAATGTGTCTTTTGCAGACCTGCGTAAGTAGAGGACGAGGAGATAGAAACGAGTGTGCCGTGATAGATAGAAACGCTTGGGGATTTCTCAACTGTTTTGAAATTCCACGACTTCCTGTTTGCTCTTTTGACACCATAATTAAAGCGAGTTGCAATTACGTTCTAGGACTTTGACGACCACTCCGAATATCACAGAACCTGCTGAAGTGGGTGTGCTGGTTGTCACAGTTCCGTGGACGAAGAGGGGATGGGTGATGGAGAAGGACATGATAGACCAGGGAGAGCTCCGGCTGAGTTCTTTAGGGGAAGTAGATCTGCCAGCCTATTTTTTTTTTTTTTTTTTTTTTAATCTCCTGAAAACTGTATTTTCAAAGCTGTGGCTACAAATACACACCAACATACCTGGGAAATTGTTTCGTGATTCTTTACAGTGACAGTAACCTGTTTAATGCTGGCAGTGAGGTTCCTGTAAAGTGGCTAATCATTCCTTAGGACCCCGTCTACCCCTCTGCAGGACACACAGGAACCAGAGCGCCTGAGAATTTAGAACAGGAAAGAGCCTGATCATCTCACACAGGAGGAAATGGAAGCCGAAAGTGTTGAGCTGAACCTCCCACAGGGACAGTGAGTGACCACGTGGATGTCTTAGTCCCTTCGAGGGTGCTAATACAAAAGTATAAACAACAAGCGTTTATTTCTCACAGCTCCGAAGGCCGGAAGTCCAGGATCAGGGTGCCAGCATGGTGCTCAGGTTCTGGCAAGAGCCCTCTGCCACCTAGAGGTGGCAGACTTCTGGCGTCCTCACTGGTGGAAGGGGCAGGGGAGCCCTGTGGAGCCTCTTTTATGAGGATAAGCAACCTAGGATTAAGGATGAGTGGAAGGGAGTCATTTCTGGGGAGACAAAAGTACTGGATAGATTACTCCGGAGAGATTTAAGGTTTATCTCCCCTGGAGGCATTCATTTGCCATTCATTTATCTTCATTTACATGCATGGTAATGCAGAGAGACCAGCCCCTTCTCTTCCCAGAGAGGATTTATTTCTGTCAGACAGTGAAGATTTCTCTCCCTCCCCGGAGGGCGGGATGGCAGGATGGCAGCTGTGTAGTAGCACCTCCATTAGCTCCCAAATTCATAATTTAGGGGTTCCTCTTGTAGCAAGAATGCCTGCTACATGTGCAAAGTAATATCTGCCTTCATTGTATGCCCTTGCATTTACAAGGGGCAAAGTAAGGACAAGGAGATAATGTAAAGATACTTTGTAAGTAAATATTGGTCTGCCTTTGAGCCAGAAACCTTGTGTTTGCTGTAGGGTAGAATAAATAAATACTTACAGAAAGACTCATCATTAGCTAAGTATCTCCTGGACCTGTACCACCTGTCCCCACCCCACTTCTAAGACGCACTGCTGTAACAGCCCCCCCCTGCCTACCCCCTCAGTCCACCATCCAACCCCTCGCACGAGGGTGATGTCCCAGCCACTCATGTCCCTGTTGACATTCGACAATGTTCTTGCGGTTGCGAATGAGGGAAAGCAAACTCACACTAGCAGAAATTAAACGAGGGACTTCCTCATTAAGGGAGATTTGGGAGGCAGATGAAACCAGCTGTGATACTGTGATTTATAATGAGAAATATATATTTGGTCTTTGTCCCTGTTCCTGGCACAGAGCTCCTAAACCCTTGGAATTTCCTAAGTGAGAGTATGATAAAGGTATCTTGATAGACGTAACAAACCCCTTTCAAGGACCCCTAGGTTTAGGTTAGTGAAGTGACTTCTGAAAAGCACAAATGGGGGCTGATTGCCGGGGGAGGCAACCTTGCAATTAGAGGGTTGGAATTTTGGTTCTCACCCCCTGACCTCAGGAGAGGGGAGGGAGCTGGAGGTTGAATCAGTAGCCAGTGGCCAATGATTAAATCAGTCGTGCCTAGGTAATGAAGCTTCCAGGAAACCCAAAAAGGTGGCATTCAGAGAGCTTCTGGATTGGCGACCACATGGGATTTGGGGAGAGGGATGAGCCCAGAAGAAGCATGGATGCTCCGATCCCCTAACCCATGCCTTACCCTCTGCATCTCTTCCATCTGGCTGTTCCTGAGTGATACCCTTTTATAATGAACCAGTAACCTGGTAAATAAAATGTTTCTCTGAGTTCTGTGAGCTGCTGTAGAAATTAATGGAAGCCAAAGAGGGGGTTTATAGCCTCTGATTTATGGCCATCTGGTCAGAAGCACAAGTGTCAACCTGGACTTGCGACTGGCATCTGAAGTGGGAGACAGTCTGGTGGAACTGAGCCCTGGACCTGTGAGGTCTGATGCTATTTCCAGGTAGACAGTTTTGGGATTGAGTTAAACTGTAGGACACCCAGCTGGCATTGGAGAATTGCCTGGTGGTATTGGAAAACCCCCACACTAGAAATGCTATCGGAATTGAACAAGGAAACCAAATTACAAAAGACAACGTGTAATAATAGCCCCGAGAAGGTTTCATGTTCACAGACCCCTTTCATAATGTGTTATGTCACCTTGAGTCTCACAGCTTCTCTGTCCTACAGCTAAAGCAGGTGATGTCAACCCACTTCTGCAAAGACACTCAAATTAAGTATATTGCCCAAACAGTGGTACAGACCAAGATTTGAACAGCAATCCAGATGCTTTGCCCAGAAGTGCAATATTGTCCCCACTGCACCCAGCCTCACAGAGCTTAATTTCAGGCACGGGATACAGCAGCTAACAGTGAGCGTTTCTGTTTCAATGAGGTTTCTAAGCACTTCCCATGGATCAACTCATTTAATCCTCACTGTAACCTGTGAGAGCAATACTCCTGCCACTTCACAGACAAGGACCTAGAGAGGCACGGTAGCTTCCCTGTGACCTCTGCCACTCTGAAATGCTTATGAAATAGTGTTATTTTTTACAGAAAGTTAAAAATTTTGTTTCCTGGATTGCTAACAGCTTTGTAAACAGTATAACAACACGATTATAAATTCCTTTGAGAAAGGTGGTGATCGCTGAGATCCTAAGTGATCCTGTGAGTCTTTGGACGATGACTTGATACCTATTCCCCAAGGTGCGATATTTTCTAGTCCTATGACGTAAGTCACCCCTTACAGACCAGAGAAGGTAGGAAAGTGAGATCAAATGCCCCGTAGTGGAGAATTTCATGTTTCATACTAAGAAACACACACAAAAAAAACATAAATGATGATGAGAATAAAATAACTATTTGGAAACAGACAATAGTTCAAACTGTATTGGAGATCGATTACATTTTATGTCAAAAGGGGCCAGAAAGACAGGTTTTCATTTGCTTGCATGAGAGAAGAGGGAATTGCTTTCTGGGGGGAGGTCTGCCTTTCTCTGCATTGCGGGGTACAAGAAAGCTGGAGAGAGGCACCTTCGGAGAAGGAACAACAGAGATGAAGCCTGGCCGTAGAGCACTTGGCGAGTCAGTCTCACATGACAGACAGTTGCTTTTTTAAGAAATGATTATCCCATAATAATACCAAAGCTCACTGCTCTTGAGTCAGTCTTGGGATGAGACACAATATCGGTTAACGGCCGAGGATGGCACCCTGAACGGCAGAGGAGCTTGAGGCTCTGTGAGCATCTCTGTCCTTAAATGTGAACTAGAACTACAGTCGCTCCTTCTAGTCTCTTAAGCATACAACGCACTGTTTTAAACTTAACTTTCTCATTGGGCAAATAGAATAAAATGTGGACCTTTAGGTAATCTTATGGTTGGAAAAGGCACGTTTGCTTCCAGAGACAAATTTACACTGGGTGTGTGTGTGTGTGTGTGTGTGTGTGTGTGTGTGTGTAAGGGAAGAGAGAGTATGTAAGAGTTAAAAACTGGCTGATAAATGAATTTATTAAAAAGTTATAAAAACAAAGTTACTGAACCATGTAGTGATTTGGTGTTTTCTCCATTTATATAATAAGTGTTTTGGCAGACGAAAAGCTATTTGCTAAGTTTTCTCAATTATCCTTTACATTTTTAGACATAGTACCAAAATGACATTTCTTTTCCTGTATTGAAAGACACATGCCTCTTTTTGGCTGATAATTCCTTCTTCTCTGGGAATAATGCCCGATAAACAGGGTGGAGCCCAATGGCCATATCTCTACTATCGGCGCAGAGCGATTGGTCCACATCCACAGTGATCGATCCAGGTAGGGACCAATCAAGGTTCTCTCTTTTTTTAACTAGAACTAGGAAAAGTAGGGCCAGCAGTAGAGCTACAATATATGAAACTCTAATGTTGTTGTTAGTCATATTCTTTTCATTATCTGAGCCACCCCAATAACTTTCCAATGAAGTCTCCATTTTGCCTAAGGCAGCCAGGCCACAGTAAGAGAGAATGAACTTGACACACAAAGAAATGCTGAGAGAGGGGTCCTAGTGATGTTCAAGACTCTGGTTCTGGTTGACTTCAAATCTCAGCTGTATCACTATCATTCTCATAAGTTTATTATCATCCCAGTTTATTATCATCCCCCACCATTTTTTATAATGTCCCAATACACTTCCAATAAATTATTTGTCTTCAGCTAGTTCAAGCTTCTAGTATCTAACAGAACCCAGAAATAAAACATCCTATGGGACAGCTATAACCCAGTAACCAGAAGTCTTGCTCCTGGTTAAAAACCAATGCGTGATTGTTCAGGTCCAGTCACAGGCAATTACAAAGCTTGACCAGCAGGCCTCACGGGGAAGCCACCCTCCCCACACAGAACATGGTGCACTGCCCTGCAGTGCAGTCTATGAAGGGAGCTGTGTCCCCTGTCCATGAAATGGCAGGACCCTCTGCAATAAAATGATCCTCACATCAATGCTGACTCTTTCCTGGTGCCATTCCAAGGAGAAAGTAGAACATCATAGAAGCTGGTGTTTTTTCCTGTTCAGCCTCTTGCTTATACCATCGCAGTAAGTGATTAAAGACTCGACTGTTACTTTCGTTTTGGCTGGTGATCTTAATTGAGCACCTCCGCACCTGGCAGCTCGGCGCTTGAAATAACCTAGTCAGTGAAAATGAGATATCTATTTGCATTGAATTATGCAAACACTTGCCACTTAGACCTCTGAAGGCATGCTTGTGCTTGAAAAGGTAAATAAAGAATATATATTTCTAGAAGTTTTTAACTTCTATGGAAGTATACGAACACTCATCATAAAGTCCTAGATAATTCATACTACCCAATAATTACACTTGTAAGTCACCACGAGAGCAATTATTAGTCACCATGGCAAAACAGCAAATTCCCATTTTGCTGGGTTTTAGATGCTCTCCATTCTGTCAACAAGAACTCAAGAGCATTCTTAACTTCCCCTGCCTTCGAATTATAGTATTGTTCATGATAGATACAGAAAAGATACATAAGCATCTTGAATTTCGTGAATGATAATCGAAATCATTCTCTGACTCAATTCACAAAAAAGCACATTCTCTGCTCTTGATATTATGGATAGAGTAAGAACAAGGATTCCTATCAGAGCTAAAATACAGAAATTGTCTGATTAACAGAAAGAGAGGATTTAAATGGACTTACTTGCCTTTTACGTCTCATGTTTTTATTGATTTAATTGACTTTTTAATTAATTTTTTAAAAATCTTCTCTTCCTCCTTTTTTTCTTAACTAACTCAGCTTCTTTGTTTCCTTTTAAGCCCTACGTCAAGCCTCCTTCTATACACCTTGGCAGATATATCCATGAATTTGCACGGGGACAAATCTGTTTCTGACTGATTTTATGATTGCATGTTGCTTTAACATGTACCCATAAAATAAGCCCAAAGGACAGAAAATAAATAAATACACGAGCAATTCACCTGACCCACGCTTTTATGTCAATATCAATCACAGCTGTCATCCTAGGTGCCTCTTCTGCAGAGACAAAGCCCAGAAGACTTAACGAAAAACCAAAGGGAAAATAGGGCTAGGATAAGGGGAGCCTGGAAGGTCCAGGGAGGAAGTGAGATTTGCACTCTGTTCAGAAAGTCGAGAGAGAGTTTTCAGAGAAAAAACGGGAGGCAGCGATGTACCTGGAAGACGTAGAGCCAGACTGACAACCTGAAACCATTTCTAAGTTTTCCACTGTGCCTTCATTATTGATTTTAATTGGATAAAAAAAATTTAGTCCTACCATTTGTGACAACACGGATGGACTTTGAGGGTGTCATGCTAAGTGAAATAAGCCAGGCAAGAGAGAGACAAAGACTACGTGGCATCATTTATATGTGAGATCTAAAAAGAAGCAAACTCAGAAACAGAGAATAGAAAACTAGTTGCCGGGGGGAATAGAGAGAGGGTGGTAAAAAAAAAAAAAAAAAAGGAAAAAATTTCAGCCATAAGATGAATCAGGTCTGAGAATCAAATAAAAAATGTGATTATAGTTGATAACACTATTATATAATTGAAATTTACTAAGCGAGTAGAACTTAAATGTTCTCACACACACACAAAAGTGAGGTGATGGTTGTGTTAATTAACTAAATATAGGAATCCTTTCACAAAAAAAAAAAGTTTTAACTTTACCCTTGGGCACTTTAGCTGTCAGATGATGATCTCTGTCGTGAGTCAGGATCTCTTGGTTTACAGGAAGACCGTAAAGCAATAATTTTTTCCATCTGAGAATAATCTCTGGAATAATGAGAAAAATGACTCAGTATGACTCTATTTTTTTCCTCCCTCTGTCCTCTGAGACCGATAACCTTGCCCTGTCCTAAGAATTCAGAATTCCAGAAATCCTTGGTGGGTTAGGTCACCACATTCTCAATGAGATGACTCGTGAGTACAATTATCCGTTATCTGTTTCCTTTGATAAAGTCACTCCTGATTGTTTCAGTGTGTGAATCTGCAGATAAAATCATATCCTTGCACTTCTGTCATCTCATCATACCCAGTGTGCTGATAACCGAGATAATAACAGGGTGATGACTCTATCTGGCTCCCCCTCTTCCAAGTGCAATCAGCCCCAATATAGTTTTGACGCATTCCCGCGTCAGGCTGTGGAACCCCTGACCAAGGAGGAAGTGAGACTTGGCTGCCCAAGTCCTGCAGCCACAGCAGTTGCTTTTGGGCAAGCTGCTCTAAGCACCTTACCCATAAAACTTCTGTGACCCGAGAGGAGTGGGCTCCTTCCCATGGAAGACAGAGCACCCACCCTTGGTTCTCCCAAGAACTTACAAGTTTGCTGAGGACACAAATACACATATTTGAGATATTAACTGTGCAAGCAGACAAGATGTAAGACTCTGATGTCTGCATATGAAACACAGGATGGACGCCCTAGACGACTGTGGGTAGAGTTAACGGGTACAGTCGACCTGCTTCTCCCTTAGAGCTGTCCGAGATTGTACAGTCATGATCAGAGCGAGCATCTTGGAAAGACAAGTTCTGAGGATCAGAGAAAACGAGCTGGTGCCCGTGAAGACACTCGAGCATCTTTGCATAGCCTCGAGGGAGGGGAGGCGGTCCTATCGTGACTGAGATTGAATTTCCCGCTAATCTAGGGACCTGGATCTCAGAGTCACATCTAGGTGCCCTTGAAAATAAAAAAAAAATAGATGTCCCTTCTGTAAGTCTGTGGATTGAGATCCATACCCAGCACAACAGCAAGAAAGTCTTTGGCCTTAAGATCTCATGGGCAATCAAGGAAATGACCAGCAAGCAGGCAACGAAAACTGAGATTTTCACCAAATTATGATATTCAAGTTCCAAGGTTTAGTTTTTTGTATGATTAAAAAATTTTTTTCTTCCTAGGATGTTTGCACGGTACTAATACGTACCTGTTTGGTTGGCAGACGCGGTATTTTTAGGTGTCCTTTAGACGAAGCAGGAGAATCTGTTTCTCGTGGTGTGGGGGACACCCCTGGAGCTACTGGCTAGGCCCCCCTCTCTGGAAATTGCTCTCCTACCCCACCCCATCACTAGGCCTCTGGAGGTTTCTGGCATCACACTTGTAGGACATGACACTGTTCCTGCAGTGGATCAGTCCACAGATTCTCCAAGGGGTCTCGTGCACACAGTTGGTGGCCTTTCTGCTTCTATTCCTCCCCAAACCTATCACATGGCCGCCATGCAGCAGGATTGACTTGCAGACGTGGACCCTGATTTGACCAAAAATAATGAACATAAACACATCCTTTTGGCTGAGTGATTGGTTGGGAAACGAGCATGAGGTCTAAGTTGGTCTAATTAGAATGAAATTAAGGACTCTTTTGTTCACTGACTGGAGGAAAAAGAAACTCTTTCTGTGCAGTGAAAGCGGAAACTGCCAGAGTCTTTTTGCCACCAGGAAGGAAGTCAGAGGATGTGACTGCCGAAAGCAGGAGAGCAAGCCAGAGAATCACAGAGAAATCGGATTGGAGCCTCATCAAACCAAACCTGAATGAAGCTTCCAACGCCATTGGACTTCTGAAATGTGATCTAATACACTCTTTTATGAACAGGGGCATCATAAGTAACAGACCTTAAAATGTGAAATTGGCTAAGTCGGTAGAGTGGAAAAT
>NW_011888830.1:22186-26569 GCF_000151845.1 Pteropus vampyrus
GGAAGGAAAGACGTGGGGCACCTGCATCCACTCAATGTCTTCTGGGGCAGCAGCAAGGTCTCGACATTGGCTCTCAAGGTTAGGATTAGGGAGAGAAGGGGTTGCTAAAATTGAGCCATTTAAGAGATTTGAAAACAACCTCGGCAACTGCCTTCCAAGCTGTAACTTAGAGGAGGAGTCGCAAAACGTGCAGGGAGAGTGACTGCTTCCAGGTCTAGTGTGATGCGTGGATGTCATCACAGAACGAAGAGGCAAAAGGCCCTCAGAGGTCACCTGGTCCGATCTCCTCATTTGTAGATTTAATGAACATTAGACTGAGGCTGGGTTCACTGTCCACATACAGGCGACTCACAGCTGTGGTGGCAATAGTTGCTGAGTCGAGCCCTTTAAAAATGAGTATTCTACTCTATAGATGGATTTATTTGAGGATCTTCAAAAACAATACGTCAGGAACTTGATTAGCGGGTGACATTTTTCCCATTCTCTTTGCCGTACATATGAATTCCCTGGCATAATCTATCCAAAGCATTCAACGTCAAAGATATTTGGGGGCGTGAGCACTGACAAATATTTATGCATAAATTACACGTTGCTATTTTTAATTTGAATTTGCATTAACTATTCCGTTTCCTTCCTCACTGGAGAATGTGGGTGAATTCTGTTAAGCCACAATCTCCCGTTGAATAAGAGTTAGATTCGGTCCATCAATATCTTCCCAGTTTTTCTAATGACTCCTCTTGCGTGTGTCTACATCCTATAGGCTGAAGTAGCAGAGGATAAATTCTTAATATCAGTGTGTGTTGTTTTGGTTCATGCAATACCGAAATTTAGCAGTTATTTCCCAAGTATTGATTATGCGATAAGCACTAAACAAAGTCCTGGCATATAGAGATAAACGTGACACAAAGCTCACTCATGCGAGCCGTCATTGCGTGAGAGCTAAGGGGTCATCTTAAAGTTCTGTTTGTGGTTATCTCACCTTGTTAGAACCAGGAAAGGTAAAACAGTTTTCTCATGTGTTGGGGCTTTGCACCTTGTATGTTGTTATGGCCATGCCAGTGTTCAGAATTCAGATAGAAAGGTTTTAAGACACCCACTAAAGCAGGGGTCCCCAACGCCCGGGCCACAGGCCAGTACCGGTCCATGGCCTGTTAGGAACCGGGCCACACAGCAGAAGGTGAGCGGTGGGCGAGCGAGCAAATCTTCATCTGTATCTGCAGCCGCTCCCCAGCGCTAGCATCACCACCTCAGCTCCGCATCAGATCATCAGGCATTAGGTTCTCATAGGAGCACCGGTCCCTGGTGCCACAAAGGTTGGGGACTACTGCCCGAGAACAGACTGGTCAGCGCAAGTTGTACAGAGAGATGTACTGAGGTCTGGTATTGATAAATATCATGCCTCTGTGCAGAAATAAACAGGGCAAATAAGACAGGTGATTCCCAGGTATTGTAATAGAGGGAAGAAGGACCGTTGAGTGACCTGGGCTGGAGAAGAGGTCTTTAAGAGGGCTGAGCCCCCGCAGGGGCTGCTGCAGCCATGTCTGGCTTATTTGGATGATACCTTGAGAGCCAAGTCGGCCCTTCTAAACCTTCCATAAACACAAAAACAGTATCAGAGACTGGACGCCAGGGGGAGTCGAGTCCTGGCTTGAGAAGGTCACTGACATTATTTTCTTCTTCTCCCACTGAATCTTTCCCGAGGAGAAAAGCCCAGCCTCTGAGAACCTTCTCCTGTGGAGCTGGGGCTATGAAATTAGAGTTGGGCCAGTGTGTTTCATCTGCAATTTTTATCCTGTGCTTTGGTTCACATCCTCATAAGCAGGCCTTTTATTTTTCTAAAGCCTGGGGTTAAGAACGCTTCATCGGATCCAGTCACTGGGCGTGTGAGAGAGAACTGAAATCGAGTGTCTGCACCTTATTCACACGATCCCCAGAAGCCACCCTCGATGCATTACGACTCTGCGGAATGCCACAGTAGAGGCATGCGGAATGTGCTACGTGACAGCTCGCGCTGTCACAATTATTTAAAAAGAAAGCGAGGTGTGATTGGAGCTATCGGCGCAACAGGTGATTTAGAAAATTTTGATGAAACTAAACCTTCTTTCCTCATCTCCAATTACCCACAGCACGAAGGATTTATTCTACCCCCAGGCAGACATGGAGAACACTTTCTACCTTGTAGAAGAGAGAGGAGTTGAAAAGAAGATGTAGGAATGTAGAGCCCGTGGACACTCGGGGTAAGACCAACATCCCTTCCCTGGTAATCAGCAGAAAGAGGGACTTTATCCCTAAATTTGTATAAAGGCAGAAGCTGCTATTTAAATTTCCTACTTACGTGCAGTGACTAGAGGTAGAGACTTGGCTAGACCTTTTTAATTCTTGGAGAATCATTTAAGTTGCATAAATGTAAGGCAAGGAGAAGCCACTGGCCTGGGAGAAAGGTCTCGTAGAAACATTTATCTTTGGCTCGACAAAAACACCTTTTCAGGGAGTGGGCCCATCTACGTAAGGTGCTTAGGGCCTTTTGGGCGGAGACTCACGCCCAACCCCTTCTCTGCATCACTTAAAGTTGGGGAGCCCTGTAGAGGGGCCTGTTAGCTACGGGAAAAACCAAAACCCATGTAGCAATGAGATCCCTGAAGCAAAATGACTGAGCATTGAAGCATGCGAGACCTGTGAGTAGGCTCCGAGTCAGAGGGGAAATCAAGGCAGGTGTGGTTCTGTCCATGAAGTGGCAGAAGCTCTTCCTGAGCCAAGTCCTACACCCCAGGGAAGTGGTCATGTGGGGAGAACCCCATGTGTAGACCCTCAAGACAGAAGTCCCTCAGGGCACCTGTTCTGAGTGACCAGCTTCCAAGGGCTGTTGAAACCTTCTCCAGCTCCAGGCCCGAGTACCCCTTCAGCATGATGGAATGAGGCAGGGTCCTGAAACTGCCAGCTGTAGTGGGGAACAGAAGGGCTGAGAGGGACAGGTTAGACCTCCTCCTGCTTACCATGTCACGTGGGGATGGAGATGGAGCGTGGGGACGCTCTGTGGATGGAGGGCATTATTTTGTAAAGCTGAGTTGAAATAAAAGTCTCCTGGGACTCTGGACACTTGGGGGACGGGTGGCATGGTATGCTGTCTCTGATGGAGTCCGAAGATGGACATCCAGGCTGCCAGGAGGAGGAGGGGCCGACGCAGGCTCAAGCTGTCCCTTCTTTGCAGAGGCAGAGCTCCATGGGGTGCCAGAAGCAAGGGCCATTGTTTACAACTCCTGGCCCCAGCCTGGAAACAGAGAGACGGCCTTCACAGCTGATGCCACCAGGAGAGCAGCAGGCACCCTATCGCCTCCTTGACATGTTCTCTCTGCCCAGGCTTCTGCTGATGATGCTGGGCCTTGAAATCTCCACCTAGGGCTCATTCGAGACCTTGTACAGCCTGTGACCAACTGCAGCCACGTTTGGGGCAACTCTCCTGAACAACCTGAGGCCAGGAGCCAAAATTCATCTGCTCGGCTGTGTCCAATGGTCACCTGCACAGATAGCTGAGGACCCACATGCTCACCAAGGACCCGGCTGTGATTCCCAGCCCTGTTCCATCAGAAACCAAGGTGGAGAATCCAGACCAGCAGGAAGGAGGTGGGAGGGGGGAGGGTGGGAATAAATCTAGGCTGAAAGATGAGAAGGAAGGAAGCAGTATGAAGTTCTGAAGTCCAGGATCAAAGCCAAACGAAGATAAACTAAGAAGCAGGCCAGTCAGAGCCCAAAATTCAGTGAACCTGACTGAAGAGTTCAGGTTCAAGGTGTCAAGGGCAGAACCAGGGCCTGGTTAGGCGACATGAATGCTCAGGCAGGGGGCAGGTGGTGAGTGGTGGCCGGCATTTTTGTCTGGCCTCAGGCGCTCCGTGTCCTTACCCGTACTTATCCAAGAATGAAGGATGGCTTCAAACCAGAAGTGTGAGGAGGAACTGGAAATTCAGCTTCCCTGGAACTCACACAGGCTCTCTTCGTCCCTTCCTTCAGGCTGGTCTGTGTTGAAAGCAGCAGCAGGAATGGTGAGTACCAGGCTGTCTGCCTCTGCTAGAAGCTGCAGCAATCGAAGGCTGGAGAGCCTTGGAGAAGAACCCGTAGGACAGCCAAACAAAAGCCTGAGCTTCAGGCAGTCAACTTGACCTTCACTTTCATTATTTGCCCTCCAGGAAGGTCTGGTTCCTGAAGAATCTCCAAAAAGTAGAATGACACCTGCCCTTTCTTTTTACATTACCCAAAGAGAGAGAAAGAAAGAGAGAGAAGGCTAAGGACCGAGCCTGGCAAGGCAACGATATGCTGATTTGAATGAAGAAAAAGAGTGAAAGCAAGAAACGACTTCATGTGAAGTCACGGGAGTGTCGACGACTCGCT
>NW_011888830.1:26619-26943 GCF_000151845.1 Pteropus vampyrus
CGAAGGCTGGAGAGCCTTGGAGAAGAACCCGTAGGACAGCCAAACAAAAGCCTGAGCTTCAGGCAGTCAACTTGACCTTCAAGTGGTCAACTTGACCTTCACTTTCATTATTTGCCCTCCAGGAAGGTCTGGTTCCTGAAGAATCTCCGAAAAGTAGAATGACACCTGCCCTTTCTTTTTACATTACCCAAAGAGAGAGAAAGAAAGAGAGAGAAGGCTAAGGACCGATCCTGGCAAGGCAACGATATGCTGATTTGAATGAAGAAAAAGAGTGAAAGCAAGAAACGACTTCATGTGAAGTCACGGGAGTGTCGACGACTCGCT
>NW_011888830.1:29623-34476 GCF_000151845.1 Pteropus vampyrus
GTCCGAAGCTATTTAAGAATGTGCTGGTCTGATGGAGAACAGCATGGTAGTGTGGCGGAGAGGAAGGCCTGGGCTGCGCTGAGTTCCCCGAGGCCCTGTCCTGGGGGCTGACCGGTCCACACCGCGACCCCGCCCCTCTGGTCATCAATCCTCCCCTGGGCATCGCACCTTTGCGATGATCCTCACTGCAGTGGACGGCTCCGCCTTGACGTGACTCAGCTTTCCTCTTTCGTTGTTCTAGTTTTGTTTTTATTTCTCCCTTTTCTGCCAAATTCACAACCATCTCCCTCTATCTCTAGTTCAGATTCTCCAAAGAGAGAACCTAACTTGGTTTTCACACCTTCTTGTGGGAGACACTTTTATGCAAGGCGGCCTGATGGTCCGGAGTCGCAGGCAGGCTCCTCAGCCTCCCTGGCAGTGACCTGTGGGCAGTGACCTCCCCTCAAGCAGTGGGAGAATTCAGGCACCCAGCCAAACCTGTCCTTCCTCTATTGGTGGAATGCTCTCAGCTGCAAGTAAGACAATACCCAAATACAAGGAACCCAGACACTAGCAGATTATTTTTTCTCCCTCAACGGGAAGGCTGCAGGTGGTGGACCTGGAGCTCAGTGGCTCTGTGACCCCTGAGGACCAGGCTGTTCTTTCCCCTCTGCCAAGTGGCCGGACAGTATTGCTGCAGGTCAGTGAAATTCCCCTGATGGCTCCCAGGAGGTGCTTTCTGGTCTCACTGACTAAACGGGGTCATGGTGCTCTCTCTAGCTGTGCGAGAAGCAACAAGATGAGTAGCTGGCATTTGCAATGTCCACAGGTGCCAGTGGGTTCTGATGACAGGTAGAGGCTGGCACATTGTGCAGACAGCACCTGCTCTAACAAGAATACAAGCAACTGCCACACAGTGCCGTAAGTGCTATAAGAATTTGCTAAGACACTATTTTGGATAAGTTACATAACCTCTTTGAGGCTCAGATTCCATGAAAAATGAAAATAATACCTACATCACAGAGCTGTTGTCGAGATAAATATGAAATAAAATATTTACAAGTCTCTGCCTTGATACCTGACATACAGCAAATACACATTTATTTCATCCTCCCCATCATCTACAGAAAAAAATCCAAAACAAACACTTGTTAATCAAATAAAACAGCGCTTACTTGGAACACTTACTCTTGAATTGTGCTAGATATTTGTTTTTTAAAGAATCGATTTGACATGCAAAATAAAAGTAAACATAAAAAATTCAAAGGTTGGCATGTGAGGAATTAATTTAAAATGCAATCATGCCTCACTGTATTTGCAAGAAAGCTCAGTAAGTACATTTAAGCGTCCAACACGTTTCCCCCAGATCATCTGATTAAACTTTGTCATTCTCCCTCAGGCATGGAACTTCTGACTAGTTCCCCATTCCTGCCTGCAACTGGCTCCTTGCTAAACGTTAAGGGATTTTTGTTGTTTTTTAATTTCGTTTGTGCATTTGCCTTGGTTTTGCCCCCAACAGTAAAGTTTCTGAGACAGTCTGGGGTCATTTCTCATCTGAACTAAATCACAGTAACTGGCAGTTTTGCCTCTAGATTCTGTTTCTTACTAGAGGTTCAAAACACTGTAGTTTGATCTATTTCTCCACCTGCATCCTTGACAACATAATCAGATGCTTCTGCAGTAGATTCGATTTATTCACATTTGATTTCGAGACTCTTTATCAAATTATCCTAATTACATCGCCTCCCAGTTCCACATGCATCTTTTCCCTGGCAATTATGCAGAAGACCTTAAGTTTCCTTCTTTCCCTTCTGACATGTCTTCAGAGCCTCCTGCTCTCTACCTAAGATCCAAGATGTCTTCCTTTTATTCAAAATTTATCTCAAAGCCTACCTCCTCCAGGAATGCTGTGAAGTCATATCTGTTCCAAGACCATTTGAATCGTTGGTCTGCAACAAGGCTGAAAAACCAACAGTGACAAACGGTCTATTTTTCCCGGAATGTAAGCGCTGCCATGCTCCATATGAAGCCTAGACTGTCTTAACTCTGTCCATCTATATTGTGCTTAAAAATCTCTGAAGCACTTTCTCTTGAACTACTTCTTATATGAGCTGGCAAGCCTTATAGCAACCAAATGGCACAAGTAAGGGAGATAATGTCCTATTTTATAGTTACGATAACTGACACTCTACAGAGTTAAGAGACTTGCAAAGATCAAGTCTCAGCTAGTAGGGGCTGAGCTTTGAATGCCCTTGACCTTCCACCATACAGTCCAGTACTGCTTCTGTCGACCTGAGCTGGCCCCTGTGGTCTGCGTGTGTCTCCCCCCACCACCATAGAAATGTCTAGCAAGTCCCTGTACCTAATAGGATTTATCACTTACTTTTCTGACAAAGGCATGTCAATCACAGGAGGGATGAAGATCAACACTTGCATTTTTAAATTTTTCTTTTTCCAGAGTCTATTATAATGGCTAGCACTCCTGGATACTTACTATCCTCCTCTTCTATCTGTCTAATCTTTCTATGTTTTGCTCTCAGAAAGACCTGTCATTGGGTTTAGGGCTCGCCGGAATCATCCAGGATGAGCTCATCTTGAGATCCTTAAGTTAATTACATCTGCAGAAATCCTTTTTCCAAATAAGGGCACATTCACAGGGGGACAGAACAGGGACAGAGCTTTGGGAGGTCACTATCAACTCCCTACAGATGTGGGTTATAGGACAAACATGACAAGGTTGCTGACTTTAAGATAATTGTAATGGGGTTGAAATGAGAAGGCAAACTGTTCAGAGACAATTCTCCATGGGTCACACTTATTCCTCCGTGTCTTGCAAGCGAGGCACCGAGCGTCCTTTGTTCTGGGCTATCTTTACAAAGGTAAATATTTATCAGACAGCTTTGGTAGATAGAGATGATGTTTCTCTTTGGGACGATGGGCAGGCATATTTACTTCCCATTATCAAAGATTTGCCCGCCCCCACCCCGCCCTGCACTGTTGGTGGGAATGTAAAATGGTGCAGCTGCTATGGAAAACACTATGGTGGTTCCTCGAAAAATTAAAAATAGAATTACCACATGATCCAGCAACTCCACTTTTGTGTCTATCCCCGAGAGAATTGAAAGCAGGTGTTACAAACAGATATTTGAACACCCATGTTCATGGCAGAATTACCCACAATCACCAAGAGGTGGAAGTAACTCAAGTGTCCATTGATGGATGAATGGATGAACAAAATGGAGTATATCCATCCAATAGAATATGATTCAGTCTTAAAAAGGAAATTCTGACGCTTGCTATAACATACATGAACTTTGAGGATATTATGCTAAGTGAAATAAGCCAGTAACAAAAGGACTAGTATTGCATGGTTCCAATTATATGAAGTACCTAGAGTGGTCCAATTCATAGAGACAGAAAATAGAATGGTGCTTGCCAGCGGCTGGGGGCAGGGGAAATGGGGAATTGTTTAATTGGTAAAGTTTCAGTTTTGTAAGATGAAAAAGCTCTGAAGATTGCTCATACAACAGTGTGAATATACTTAACACTACTGAACTATGCACTGAGAAGTGGCTAAGATGGTAAATTTTATGTTATGTGTATTTTACCACAACTTTTTTCAAAAGCAAAAGTTATAATAGCTTAAATAAAACAAGACCAATGATACAACTATGGTCTCATGTCTGTAACAGCAGATGAGTGAGGCAGGATAGAAAATTCCTGAGGGCTTCTTTAAGCCCACTGGGAGCCACTCGATCCATAGTACTCTCTTCTCTCAAATAAATCTTGGGTCTATGATTCTAGAAGATGGCACTTGGTTCCTATCCCCAAACTCTGAGATTAAACCAGGGAAAGAAGCAAACATTTTCTGAAGCATAGTGAATTTCTATACATGACCACAGGATTGAGGGTCACCCCCAGGATCTTCTGCAAACTTTATCCTCTTGCAATGAGTAACGATGACAAACATTTGTCTTATATAATACCTCAATCCAATATTGAACAGACTTCTGGCCCCACTCCTTTCCATTTTAGAGAACAGATGTCTCCTGTTTGTCATCGTTTTCCACACTTTAACTGGTTCTTGATGTCCTCATTTAATTTCTCCGGGATTATTTGTTTTCTTATCGTTTTTGGAGACATTCTTAATCAAAGCTTCTTAAAAATTCAAATAAATAGGGGTCTGTTGAGTTCCCTTTGCTTTGTATTTTTTAAAATCGTTTTAGAGAAGTGTTCCGATAGGTTATAGTGACCAAACTGATGACTTGGTCAGGATGCTACTGGTTACCCAACCAGGCTGCAATGTCCCAACTCTTCATGTTCACAGGGATGAGCTGCAGGAAACGCATTGATCTATATTTGCCATTATCCTCAAGTTTGAAGCCAGAGGCCACATATGACTTCTTTTCTGCCTCAGAAATAGTTGCAATTATGAAAGGTAGGATTGTATTTCCTTCTTGTTTTGGCCCCATTTTGCACTTCTTACAGAACCTTAGCTGGCTCCACATCAGTCGGTCAGAAAAGGCTGCTGTGGTGGACTTTGAAATCGCTCCCCAATTTTTGACTTTAGAAACGTCTATCTCCTTGCATTTTAAGGGCAGAGGCTCCCTTCTGAGGGGAAAAAAAGCCACAAAATGCTCCTGATACCGTCTGCAAAAAAAAATTTAGGTTTTTGTTTTTTTTTTAACTTTCCTCATTGCGCAGTTTCTGATAGCTACCTTTCCACTGTCGTTGTAAAACCTTCCCATCGCCTGACGGCCGGACCTTGACCACCACCCATTACAGAACGGCAAAGGAAGGGCCGTTGTGTACACATGGCAACAGCAAACAGGAGACTGAACTTCACTTGTCTTTTATTGGGCAACCAACCCATG
>NW_011888830.1:37851-40954 GCF_000151845.1 Pteropus vampyrus
AATGGGCCTAGATGCAAATGTGATGGATTGCCCCCGAACTTCAGCACCCGTCCAATATCTTTCTGGAGCAATCGTGGACTTTTTCTTTCTCCCCTGTAATTTCTGTTTATTGTTCTTTGTTCTTTTGAAGGTTTGATTAGTACTTCTTTGCTTTCACAGTCAAGAATGTCCACAGTATAAAGAATTATTCATCTCTGTGCCCATTGATCCCTCCCGGTCCCCAGGAGCCTTGCTGTAGGCTGTATGAAGTTCCCAGATTTGCACCCAAAGTCACCGCCACACCCTCTACAGTTTTTAGTTTTGTATATCAATGCATTGAATATATGTTAGCATAGTTACTCAAAATTTAGGGACGCCCTATCAACTGAAATGTTTTAACCAGGAGCAGATAACATAACAGCTCCTAGTGGGAGATATTGATATGGATTTGTTATAGTTTTCTAAGATGTAAAGAGAGTAGTAAAAATCCAAGTTGCTGTGCTTGTTGAACTGCTTTTTTGGAATTGAATTTAGATATTATGTGCCAAATTGGGAAGATTAATTATATGTATTTTTTTGTTTTCATTTCGTTTTTTGTAGGGTGGTGGCTCACGTATTGATGATATGGCACAGTAAAAACCTAGATTTTTTTTCTTAAGTAGCTGACATTTGTAAATGTAAAAATTTGAAAGACACCTCTTTTTACACTTGACTTCTTCATTCTCCACCAATTTAAATTAAGTGACAATGAGCCTTTGGAGGAATGAGTAGGTAAATGCTTTACCTTTTAAAGATGAATTATCATTTTGAGCCTACTAGGTATGGGTCAGTGCACGAAGCAATAATTTACAGATAGTACCCTTGTGGCCCTTAACAATTAATTTACCCCCACAATTGAATATAATCTATTTAATAGTTGTTTCAGACACATTAAAACTAGAACCTTGGATAAAAGGACAATACCAAATATAAATGTTACTGTGTATACTTTCCTTCATTTTCATAAAATTTTCTTTATGGACTAAAAAGAATATTTCATTATTGTGGATGATACCAGAAGTCCACAAATAACATATAATTTATGTTCAATTAAAAGCAATTGCTTTTATGTTTAATTAAAAGCAGTGTCTTAAGTATTACAAAATACTTGCATCTCACTTTCTTTATATCTTATTTTTCATGGGAAGTGTGCTCTTCATTTAGCTTTTTGGTCCACCCAAGTATGAAAGTAGCATACCACTATAAAAATCCCACGAAATTCCAAAAAAAAACATGGGGGAAAGGAGGGATTATCCATTTTAATTAGACTATATTCAAAAGAGTGTCTTTTTATTATCTTTACATAATATGCAGCAGTTAGAACTAGACTAACAGAAGATTATCTGGAAAGACTCTTTAGGCAACTTACTTTAACAAATGATTTACAATAAGGGAAGTAAGTAGGTCTTTGTAAAGAGTACAGAGAAATGGCAAGTATGAAGCAGATTAAAAGTTCTAAAGTAATTTTGTTTATACTGTTACTTTCTTACGAAGAATCTTTACATAGATAAAAATTAACTTCAACTATCTTCTTGTCTTTGCCCCATGGATAGGCATCTTATCTATTTGTGAAACATAGTGGACCAAGGTCATTATCTCTTATTCAGCCTACCCTCCCACATTAAGCATAGCTGTTGCCCAGTGTTGGAAACAGGGTCACAAAGTTGGCCCCAAATAAAAATTACCATTTAAGTTGGCAACAAAGTTAAATCTCTCCTTGCTTTATCAACACTGACTTTCAGAATGCATATTTCCTGGACAAGTTGATGTTTTTCATCTCCTTTCCATGCAGGGAGCTTTTTCCTCAATATTCGCTATAATGGAATGGGAGGCAGCTGCCAAGAATATTTATTATAGAGAGAATAAAATAAACATATATGAATTTGCCTTTGTTGGCAGATAAAGAACTAAATTATTCCCTGGGGTAGATAGGAAATAGTTTATTGTTTGAGCATTATTCCCAGGCCTTTTAAATATATTTTTCCCCTTAGAAATATTAAAGAGCTGGTATTTAACAAAGATTAAAACTTTAGAATTCTTTGAACAAAGAACATAACCTCTCTTCTCCCACCCCCAAGTTAGGAAAACACAATTGAAGTTATTCTCTGTGCAGAATGTTGTTACTTCTGACTTTATCTTTGTCTTGTTGAGATTGGCTCTGGGAACTTCTCCTTAGTCAACTGTGTAGAATCAGTGGAAAGATGCATAAAATAACTACAACTCAATAAATTTTGGGGGGGATGGAAAATTTAAGAGCTCATTCAAAGCTGCCCTTTCTGAAATATGAGGTTATCAACTGTCTGAATCAAAACAGAGAGGTATGTTGAAAACCTCTTCCTAAGGAAACTCTTCAGCTTAAGAAATATAATTCGAAATTATCAAATGTCTGCTCAGACTTGTATCTGAAATGGTAATACCATCCTGAGGCCCAGAAAAAAGCTTTTCCAGAGTTTAGCTAAACTATAGAAGATTTCTAGGTTTAGGATAAGTACTATGTGATCTTGAGTTGTTTATTAACACAAAATACACAGTATATATAGAGAAGTTAGTCACTTGCTTAACTCAGAGATTGGAGCCAAATTCTGTACCAAGTTTAAGAAAGAGGTCAGTTAATTGGTTTGTTGTTATTCCACCTGAAAATGTGTTAATGACTTTTACCCATTATAAAAGTAAAATATGCTTATTAAAAATTCAAGCAATAAAGTATATGTAGAATGAAAGCCCCCAGTCAGCTTATTTCCTAGAGATACCACTACTGACAATTTAATCAACTCACATTTTAATATATGGATAAATTGTACAATTAAATAGGACCATACTTTACGTGGATTCATTTGTTACTTTGTATTTTTCACTATTAGTATGGTCTGCTGGAACTTTCTACAATGATGGAAATGTTCAATCTAATAACTAAGGAACTGTATTTTAAATTTTATTTAATTTAAATAGCTCAATGTGAGTAGTGGCTATCATCTTGGCAGCTCACATCACATCCTGCCTTTGAATTTTATCAGCTTTTGTGGTACTCAGAATGTTTCTTTGTTCTTTTCTTGCCTTTTGCAGAATATGTTGTTTCCAAAATTCG
>NW_011888830.1:42014-46035 GCF_000151845.1 Pteropus vampyrus
ACCCCCGTCGCCCCAGTCATCTTCTCAGGCAGACCCTCATTTTACTATGAAAGAAGCTGGTGCTCACAGAGATAAGTGACTTGTCCAGGATCACGTGGCTGGTAAGTGGAGAACAAGGTGTTTTGTGTCCGTTGTTTAATGTATGTGTGTAGCATCATCTACAAACTAGCTCAAATAAAAGAAGGTTTTATTTTAAACATATAGTAGGTTATCTCAAATGACGTATGGCAGAACTGTATGGGAATTGGGGAGCAGCAGTTCAGGAATTCAGGGTCTACCTATCTCTCTAGTCGTCCTCCCTTCCTCCCTCTGTCAATCAACTACTAACTTCCTGAAGACACTGTTTCTTGGTTCAGATTCTGCAGAAAGGATCTCGTTGGTTTTTGGCCAGCAGGTCCAGTCAGTGGTGGCAGAGAGTGGGAAGCTGGAGGCATATGGTACAAGGTCACTCAGGGCCACCTCCGTAGTGAGGTCTGTGGTCAGAGGCAGTTTTGGGAGGAGATGCAGACAAGCCTGGCGCTCAGAACACGTGTGCAGAACGTGAGCATGCGTCTCCCTGTCTACACGCTCCATCCCCGGTCTCAAGTGTGCAAGACGGGTGTGCAATGTGCTTTATCGGCACATTGCACACACATCAATAGCTTAATAGAGATTTGTCGAAGGCAGTCCAGGGGGTCTTGGTCCCTACCAACGAATTAATTTCTAATTTAAAAAATTTCTCCCAATGCGCGTTAGGACTATGCGAAGGATTTTCTTTTTCTAATTCTAATTGAAAGGACGGAGACGATAGAGTTTTTAGTCGTGTGTGTTCTGTGCTATATAGGACCCAGAATGGTAAACTAATAGCTCATTTTTTGAACTCCTGGTATGTTCTTCCTACTTTGTATATACTTTTTTTATTTCTTCCATCTCGAATCACTACGACAGATGAGGAGACTGAGGAAATAGCTTGCTGCATCTCAGATTCAGACTTAGGGTCAGGCCTCTCGCTGTCTGACTGTCAACTCCTGCCTTTGCAGTAAACTACCTGGTCCCATTGACCATAACTTAATAAAATACAAAGCGATTTGTCCGATAACGTTTCAAGCTCATCTTCCCATCAGCCATAAATTACCAACTTGAGTGCCTCAGGAGCCAAAATTCACCAGTGTAATGGGCACACTGAATGTCGGGGAATTTAAAAATCAGTCAATACATGTCTCCTTCCCTCTGGCCATCACCAGGTGGTCTTCTGTATTCGTGAGTTTGTTTTTGATTAGTTTGTGAAATCAAACTAGATTCTGCATATAAGCGAAATTATATGGTATTTATCTTTCTCTGTCTGACTTATTTTACTCAGCATGATAACCTCTACGTCCATCCATGTCATTGCGAATGGTAGGATTTCATTTTTTTTTTTAATGGCTGAGTAATATTTCATTGTCTATATAAACCATAACTTCTTTATCCAGTTGTCTGTTGATAGGCATTTAGGTAGTTTCCATATCTTGGCTATTGTGAGTAGCACTGCCGTGAACATAGGGGTGCATAGATCTTTACAAATTATTGTTTTGGTTTTCTTTGGATATATACCCAGAAGTGCAATTACTGAGTCAAAAGGTATATCTATTTTTAATTTTTTGAGGAACGTCCAGACTGTTTTCCATAGTGGCTGCACCAATTTGCAATCCTGCCAACAGTGTATGAGGGTTCCCTTTTCTCCACATCCTTGCCAACACTTGTTCTTTGATTTATTGATGATAGCCATTCTGACAGGTGTGTGGTGAAAGCTCATTGTGGTTTTAATTTGCATTTCTCTGGTGATTAGTGACCTTGAGCATCTTTTCATATGTCTATTGGCCATCTGTATTTCCTCGTTGGAGAAGTATCTCTTCAAGTTTTCTGCCTATTTTTTAATTGGATTGTTTGTTTTCTTTGTTGTTGAGTTGTATTAATTTTTTATATATATTTTGGATATTAACCCCTTATCAGATGTATCATAAGCGAATATCTTCTCCCATTCAGTAAGTTGTCTTTTCATTTTATTGATGGTTTCCTTTGCCGTGCAAAAACTTTTTAGTTCGATGTGGTCCCATTTCTTTATTTTTTTCATTTACTTCCCTTGCCCGAAGAGATAATGTCTGAAAAGAAGTTACTCGTAGCAGTATCAGAGAGATCACTGTCTACTTTTAATGATAACATCAACATAGTTTGCAGTGAGCGCTCTTTTCTTTTCTGCTTCTGTCACGGCTGTCTCATCCCCTTTCTGCCCCAATGTGGTCTCACACATGTTCAGATCCTCTCCCTGGGGGCCCCACCCTCCAACACGGGACTGGCCAGGCCTCCACAGAGTCAGCTTCCTGTAAGAAGCAAAGCGGGCGGGGGAATGTGGTACTGAGCGCCTCTGGATGACAGTGCTGCTGGAGAATTCACTGCCACATGCAGGTACCCAGCCTGCTCAGCACTTGAGACGGGTAGTGCTTTTGTGTGTGCTTTGAGTCCCTGTGAGTTGGTGGCCTGTCATGATCTCCCAGCCACAGGAGAAAATCCAGTGCACAGGTCACTTCGTGGAGATCCCAAACTGACTTGGGATTTTAACTTTATAGTTTCCGTTTCGTTAGCACATTGTGCTGCTGATACTGGCTTAGTAAACACACACACACGTGAAATATGGGCTCGTTTATTCTCGTGGCTGTGTTCACTCTGTGTTCAAGTTCATGCAGTACTTTGCCAGAGAAAGGTGACGACTCAGTTAATAAGATAATTTCCCATAGTTTCTTCACTTGGTTTTTTGGGGGTTGGGGGGACGAGTACTGGTTCTTCACTACCCTTTGGGTATTTATGAACGTTTTAAAGAAACCAAAGAGAGAACAGTGAAAGCAGAGTTTTGTTTTTCCAAATGATATTTTTTTTAAAAAATTCTTTTTGCAAAAACATATCACGTTTAATTAGAATATTAGACATATCATCAAGCAAAAAGACAATGCCGTGGTATATTCATATATACATTTTTCTATTTATATATGTTTACAAAAATGCAAATATACCATTCCTGTTGTCCTGAAAATTCCTATTTGTCACTTGGTATGCCACGAACATCTTCCCAGGACATTGCATGGCCCTCTCCTGGTCCTGGGAGATGGCTGGCTAGTCCATCTTATGGTTTTACGGAGCGTACCATCATTTAGTTAGGCCACTATTGTTGGGTCCCTTCTTCCAAAGCAACACCATTTTTTTCTGGCACGTGGAGCGTCTTCCTTCTTCCCACTGGCTGGAGTGTACGTACCTGGGAAGTCGCCTTGGACCAGGTGAGCCCAGCACCTGCCACGGGACGGCCGAAAGCAAGGTGGAGGGAGCCTGGCCCCGCCTTCTGGCAGAACCTCCTTCAGTGAAGCTGAGACTTTTCTATAAAAGAATTAAAATTTAGCTCCCGCGTCAGATGCTGTTGTTATTTTGGGGCACTACCCCGCACAGCCTGGCCAGGATGCTAACTAACATTACATCTTTATTAGCTTTAGCTTTGTAGCCCCCTTAATTTTTTTAATTATGCGATAGTTTGAATAGATAGTATACGCATATGGCACAGAATTCAAAAGGCACAAAAGGGCCTGCAGTGGAAAGTAAGTCTCGTTCTCCCGCACCGAGTTTCCCTCCCGTAAGCAGCTGTTCTTGCCCCATCCTTCTGGTGCTCTCCGCACGCCCAAGGCCACGTGTGCGTGCGTGCGTGTGTGGGGGGGGGGGCACCCTTGTGCTTACAGATGCGTTCCGTGCCCCCATGGTAGCATGCTGCACCATTGCTGCTCCTTGGTTTTTTTAAGAGTATATCTTGGAACTCGTTCTGTGTACGGAACCATGTAGACCAGCCTAATTTTTTAAGAGGCTGTATGTTTTATCATTGAACGGATGTACCATTACTTATTTAATCCGTCTCCTGTTAATAGATCATGAGGTTGTTTCTAATCTTGTTTAAAAATTTTTTTATTTTATTTTTATTATTTTTTTATTTAGGCGAAGCAGCCCTTGGTTGACCTCACAGATTGCA
>NW_011888830.1:46770-51240 GCF_000151845.1 Pteropus vampyrus
ACCATCAGCTTTTCCTTTTCTTTTAGACTGTTTCTCTGGGCTCTGGGGTGTTCCTGTCCTTGTCTCTTTCCTCCACCATCCCAAAGCGGACCGTGCCCTCTAGCTCCCTTCTGGATTTGGGAGGGCACATCCTTTTGTGCGTGAGAACTCCGGGTTCACCTTTTTGATCCTTGGTGGAGAGTGCTCTCTGCCCAGCCTCACCTTGGCCAGTGACCCTTGACTTTGTCCATTGAAATCCTGTTTTCTCTCTCGCTTCTGGCCTCTGCTCTTGGTCACGTGTCATAGACTCACCTCTCAGCCCTTCTACTCGAGATATCGCGGATGAGCCACATGTCCCTGGAGTCCCTCGGCCCGCCTACCCCGTGCCTCTGTTACCCTACTGCTGTGAGTGATGCTCCTCATTGCAGATTCACCTGCCTAAGATGGCAGTTTCCCCTCCACACCGTGCATGGCTAACTCTTTACTTCTTCACAAGATTTTTCTGGGTGAAAAAAAAAAAGCATAATTTTTTTTTTTTTTTTTTGCCACACTCCGTAACTACGAAGATTTTTGTCTCAATACGAATCAAATAGCTGAACAATTTGTATTTAATCTTTCAATTATATGTAATGACCTTAAATAGTTTCATGAATTGACTAGGTCTGTGATCAGCATTGGGATATAGAAAAGAGGAAGGAAGAAATGAAAGTTAGATATGCAAGGGGAATTTAGAAATAGGAATAGAATTGGAAAAGCACATCAAATTGTTAACTTTGCTGACACGTGTTAATATTATTAAATATAACAGTGTTACTATAACATTGAAAGGAATCTCCGCCAGAAAAAAAGATTTTTTTGTAACTTATTCTCTTCCTTTAATAAACTGTGAAAGGCCCAGAAATGAGAAAAGTTAGGTAAGTAGGAGCTAGTATATCAGCTATTCTAATATCAGAAAAACATCTGTGAGCATGCGTGATTAAAGGCTGTAGGAAATAGGGTAATTTTTCACTAATTTGGACCATCATGAAGTATGTTCATTATTTCATGTTTAGGAACAGTTTTACCTAAGAGGCAAAGAAATAAGCCTTTAAGAAATCTGTTTATCGAATAGCTGAACAATTTGTATTTAATTTTTTAATTATGTATAATGATCTTAAATATTTTAAATATTTTCTCCTTTACCCTGATCTTGAACAACCTGCAAAGACAGGTCTCACTTCACAAACTAAACTTCACACTAGACTAGCTTCTGGTCAATGAGTCTTGATAAAACTTTATTATGAACATGAACTCTTAATAGAATTGGTGTTTTTATGGGAAAGAGACACCAAATTTGTTTTTCGATCATGGAATAATCGTGGAAAGAGAAGGCTAATGAGAAAGAACCTATTTCCCCACATTTAGATTATGGTTAGAATGGAAAGAACTGGAAACTTGGAAACAACCCTATGTCTAAGAGGGGACTTGGTTAACGGAGTGCAGACCAGAAGCCGGACCAAGGGAGCCAGTCAGGTCCTGCACCAGCCACTGGTGGAACCCAGGGCTCCTTGTTCAGCCCCTGCCCGGTGCCAGCTGCTCAATATCCCAGGTAGAAATTGAAATTGTTTGCCGGTCCCACCGTGACCTCTGCCTAACACTGCAGCCTCAGTAACTGCAGCCACCTGCCTCCTTGGCTCACCTTTACAATGATAAAAGGTCATTATCAGGCTCTGCCCCTCACTGGCCGTAAACTTGAGGGCAGCTTTGAGCTCTGAGTCTTCTGAGTGCTTTTGACCAGAGGTGATGTGACTTTGAAGAACCTCTGGCAGATGTTTCTACATCACACCCAAGAGGAGAAGGGGTGTGCTGAGAAAGGGATGAAGCTACTCAACTGAGGAGGTAGCTGAATCTTGCTTTCGGTCAGAGCGTCCTGAAGCCAGATGATGGCAGCCGGAAGACTAGCTTCCTGCTCTGGGTTGTACATTACTCTTGGGGAGAAGAAGGCTGAAGTCATTACTGGAATTGCATAGATGAGCCACTGACAAAAACACACTCACTCGTGTGACTTCTTCAAGAACTCGAACTGCAGGTAGAATCTGTTATTGAGCTGAGTGGCCATGTGATCGCCTTGTGTCAGATGGATGCCCCTGATCCAGCATGAGGACAGTCTCATGGCTGGTACACGGGAGAATGTGACTGCCTGGGCTGACTTCCCACCGCGATGGGTGTGCGTTCTCTCTCATCAGCAGCGAGGCACCATGGTTCACCTTGGGCCACCTCTGCTGTTTTTCATAAACTGCACCAAAACCTCCTCATATGTTTTCTCCCCTGTAGTTCCTTTCCCTATAGTAATGTGATTTAGTTTCCCAAACACAGATACACACACACAGTACTAAAGATCTGCTATAATTCGATAAAAGATAACTAGGATACTGAAAAGCATTCAAAGATCCTGCACTGCTGGTGGGACTGCAGATTGGTACAACCACTATGGAAAACAGTATGGATCTTCCTCAGAAAACTAAGAATTGATCTGCCATATGATCCGGTGATCCCTCTACTAGGTATTTACTTCAAAGACTTGAAAACCCATATCCAAAAAGATATTTGCACACCGATGTTCATAGCAGCATTATTCACAGTGGCCTGGACACGGAAGCAACCGAAGTGTCCTACGATAGATGATTGGCTAAAGAAGCTGTGGTACATATATACAATGGAATATTACTCAGCCATAAGAAGAGATGAAATACTGCCATTTACAACAACATGGATGGACCTCGAGATAATCATGCTAAGCGAAATAAGCCAGACAGAAAAAGTTGAAAGTCACATGATATCACTTATATGTGGGATATAAACCTGAAAGCAACAAATGAGCAGGACAAACAAACAGACTCATGGACATGGACTATAGACTAGTGGTTACCAGAGGGTAGGGGGTGGGGGAGGAGCAGGAAGGTAGACGGGGTAAAGGGGGTCAAATACGGGGTTTAGGGGGAGGGTGAAGTGGGTAAAGAGGATCAAATATATGGTAGCTGAAGGAAAGTGGACTTTGGGTGGTGAACACACAATAGAATATACAGATGTCAAATTGTAATGTACACCTGAAAATTATATAATCGTATTAACCAGTGTTACCCCAAAAAACTTAATGAAAAAAAATTAAAAAATAAACAACAACAAATATCCTGATAAGCAGTTCACAAAGGGAGACCTAAAAATTACCAGTAAGTGTCTAAAAAGATGTTCGGCCAGTGAAAATGCATAAACGAGACAATATAGTGTAGTAATGACAAGGATCCTGGCGGCAGACTGGCCGGATTCGAGTTCTGGCTCTGCCGTTATCCGGCACGTGGCCTTTACAAGTTACTTAACCTCTCTGTATTTTAGTTTCCTCTTCCATAAAATGAGAATAAACAATAATAGTAATAATTATGATAGGACTTACCTTACAAAGTCGCTGTGACGGTTTGCAAGATCGATGTCTGTAAGGTGCCTAGGACAGTGCCTGAGACAGTAGGTGTGCTCAAGTGTCAGCTGCTGTGATGATGACCGTGATGATGTTGGCGGCGGTGCCAATGCCACCTTGTTCTCCAAAGCGGTTACATCAGTTTCCATTTCACCAGCAGCCTGCGAGCCTTTCCTTACATTCTTCTGATATTATTAGACTGTAAAACGTTTGGCAAATCAATGGATAAAAAGCAGAACCCGAAGTTCTTTCATTTTTATTTTCCTACTGCTGGTGAGGTTGAAAGCGTTTCATAAGTTTATTGGCCATTAACGTTTCTTTTGTGAGCTTCTTATTCATATCCTCAGCCCATTCTTCTGTCGGTCTTTTATCTTCTCCTCATTGATTTTTACATCGATTTCTCATTCATCCAGCAAATATTTATTAAGGACCTTTCATATGTCAGACCCTGTTTTAGGTGCTAGGAAGACAATGGAAAAACACTGTCGTATGGATCTTACATTCTAGTTAGAGAAAGACAAACCAATAAACGATATATTTTTAGCTAGCAATAGTTATATGAAGAAAAGTAAAGCAGACTATTCATCATAATAGCTAACATTTACCGAGTGGTTTCTATGTGCCAACTACTGACACTAATGTATTAACTCATTTTATTCTCAGTTTTTAATTTATTGAAAACGTCATTCTTTTACAGGTATGGAAGTTACAGCACAGAGAGGTTAAGTAATGTTCTCAGAGTCACACAGCTAGGAGTAGCCGCCAAAGGAGCCAGGATTCAAAACCACGTGGTTAGACTGTAGCTAATGCCTGCAGTTCTTTTCTTCTCGAGGCTTCTGGGAGAGCTTTCCTCACTCAGGGCCTGCGAAGCAGTGCTTCTCATCCCTGTATAAATACTGCCAGATACCTCCGGGTTTGGAGGAAGGGTAGTAAATTTCATGCCAAAGTCTGTTGGTCCCTGTCAATTTATTTTTAAAGTTCAGATGAGAGAGAGGAGGAAAAATAAAACCTTAAAAAACCAGAGTTAACAAAAATGATAA
>NW_011888830.1:52975-54436 GCF_000151845.1 Pteropus vampyrus
TGGAACTTGCTTTCTCTTCTTGGAAGGGAACGTTGATATTTAACAGTTTTTAGGGATTGTCATTTTATATGTACGTCTAATGGACACGTGGCTGTAAGATACCAGGTAGGAAATGAATAGTTATGTGTTTTTGTTTTGTATGCCAATATATTGTGAAAAGATTAGAGGCTTGAATCATCATGAAAACCTGCAGTAAAATGCCTTAAGCTGTTCACCGTAAAGCGTGGAATACAACTCGCTCGGCGGATTGGCTGTATGCTGCGAACTACTGAAGTCTGCATTTGTTACTGTGCTAATAAACAGTATTAAAGCAAACGCAAAAAAATACCGGTGACCACGAATGATGTTTACCACACGTCTGAGTAGGAAAAACCCAGTTCCCCCCCGTTTCTCCTTTATTCTCACGCTACTGTCACACACAGCCCTTCTGACACCAGATGTGGGTGTTTTTCCTACACCGCACAATTCCGCGACTCCATCTGGGTGTCCAGGAACTCAGCTCTTTCCGACACTATCTACCTGGCGGTTGCGTCATGTCCCATGGGTCAAGGGCTCGATCCTACATGGCTGCCTCCTCCCTACTTCAGATGACATCCGCGAGTACCTTCAAGTTCGATTAATTTAGATGCCCAGAATTCAGGAAAACCATCTACTTGCTGTTTACCAGTTCATTATAAAGGGTATGGTAAAGGATACTGATGAACACTGGATGGGAGAGGCGCGTAGGACAAATGCGAGAGGAGGTAGCAGCTCCCACGCCCTCCCCAGGTGTGTCCCCCTTCCACACCTGCCCGTGTTCACCAACCCAGGAGCTCTCTGCACCCTGTACTTTTGGGATTGCTGTGGAGGCTTCGTGAGTGGGCCTGATCGCTCATTAACTCCATCGTCAGCCCTCCTCTCCTCTGTGGAGAAGGGGAAGGTGGGGCTGAAGATTCCAAGTTTCTAATCCTGGCTTGGTCTTCCTGGTGACCAGCTCCCGTCCAGGAGCCCACCGTGTCCCCTCATTAGAACAAGACTCTCCTGTCACCCAGGAAAGTACAAGGATTTTAGGAGCTCTGTGCCGGGAACCGGGGAAAGAGACCAATATATCTTTTTTTCTATTCACCTATTTTATAAAGAAATGAGAGAAATTTTGTTCTGAAGGCGCATATAGTCCAGTGAGGACAGCAGATAACACTGGGCTTGGAAGGATGTGCAGATGGCAAGGGGTCCCCTGAGTTAAGGCACCTACTAAGATGAGGGAAGGAGCAAGGTTTCTCCGAGGAGGTGACACTGGACCTGCATCTTAAATGACAAGCAGCTGGCGGGGACACGGAAAGAAGGGTGTCCTGGCTGCGGAAACATGTTTAAATGTGTACTAATAACGGTACCTGTTATTTATTGACCGTCTTCCTCCACGCCAGCCACTAGGTGGCGCACTTAACGGGCCCTGTCTGGTTAATTTCCCGTAGGCCTCCCTTT
>NW_011888830.1:54486-56653 GCF_000151845.1 Pteropus vampyrus
AAAAAAGATTCAGATTTAAGACAAAAATTTCTGGATTTTTTGTTGGTGGAGATATTCCCATCCAGCTGGATGGACATCCATACCAGTCATCACCTCTCAGCCTGTATCCCTCTGGATGAAAGCTTCTTGGAAATTCGGAGATATTTTAAACTGGGTGTATTGGGTAGAAAAGCCGTGAGTTCCTGGGCTCCTGGTGGTTTCTAGAAAAGCCATAACCGGCAGCAGTTAAAGGATGGAGTCAGGAGAGGGATAGTTCTCTGGGCTTTGAACCCAAGGGCATGTCTTTGATGAACCCAACACAATTCTGAGCACATAGTAGATGCTCAAGAAATACGTGATAACAGGCTGCAGTCGACTTTACCATCCAGGTAGGGAGGACTGTAGCTTTCAGAGGTATTTTACTGTCTGGCGATATGGGATTGGCACCACCTCAAGAGCCAAGATCATTCACTCATTCATTCACAAAGCCTTTGTTATAAAAGTCTACTAGCGTCGGCATGGAAGCATTAGAGACCTTAGGGGTACAGATATCAATAGCTTTCTTCTGTACCCCCCTCACGCACACCAACACAAGTGCACACATCAATTACTCAATCACAATACAGCAAATTCACTGCTTCACAAGGAACCAGCCGTGGGAGCATTGAGGGAGGAAAGCCTGAAATATTCAGAGTCCCAAATCAGAGAAGTGGAGATGTACTTCTCTGTGGCACATTTCACACTCCGGTGTCTGGCTGTGATAGGTTCGTTTAAGCCCAATTGCGAGTCAGATATTTATGGGAGCCCTTAGCCACTAGACGATTTTAAATATAAACATCACAATAGTGCAGATTTGATTCTCCTGGTGAAAATGAACTGCTCCCTTTGGGGTGAGACTGCCTTACTCTTTTTAGACCACTAGGGTACCCCTTGGCGTACCCTAGTGGTCTAAAAAGAGTAAGGCAGTCTCACCCCAAAGGGAGCAGAGAAGTACGAAGCTGCAGTTCAAGTGCTTGACTCAGTGTTTCTCATTGTGGAACGTACCTTTCCTATTTTAACATGATAGAGGAACAAATTATCCATTTTGAATTAAAAAGTGTATGATTTTAATACATGGAGAACTGACAGAGAGTCCTTTTGTGACCTAAGTGTCGGGTGAGAAGGCTAGCACTTTCTATCAGTGAGGA
Organism: Pteropus vampyrus; assembly: GCF_000151845.1. NCBI lineage: Eukaryota > Metazoa > Chordata > Mammalia > Chiroptera > Pteropodidae > Pteropus > Pteropus vampyrus. The sequence continues at coordinate 55,653 of NW_011888830.1, forward strand.
TACTCTAAGTTACAGTGTGGTAAAAACAGCCCCACGATTCTGTCCTGTAAGTCAACAGAGCTTGGGAGAGTCTCCGGCCTGCAGTTCATGTGTGCGGGCAGCGGCTTCTGCTCCGCAGAGGAACTCGGGGACACAGGCTCAGGGTGGCGCTGTCACCTCTCGAGGCCATCATCCTGACAAGGCTGCAGGCCTTGGCTGGAAGGGCAAGTGAGCAAAGAGAGAAGTCTGACGGCTGGCCGGGCTTTCACGTGGAAGGAACACCTGTTACCTCTGCTCATCTTCCACTGGCTAAGCCAAGCGCCCGCCCATGCCTCACGTCAGGAGGGCAGGAGGCCTGAGCATCATACCCTCCAGGCCCGCCGGAGAGGGGATTCAGAAACAACTGGTGAGCGGCCTGAGTCTTTGGTGCCGCTGCTGCCCTTCCTCTTCTCTCCCAGTGAGAGAGACACTGATCGGCCCAGGGGCTGGGCCCAGCAGCCACCATGGGGGCAGGGAGGGGACAGACGCAGAGACCGGCTATTTGCAGGGTGGGGTTGGGGAGTCACTAGAGGGCCAGCACCAGCTCCTCCTCATCCTCGTCCTCCAGCCAGGAAACGGAGAAACAAACACACACCCCCAAGAAGAAGGAGAGTAAAGTCAGCATGAGCAAAACTCCAGACTCCTCTCCACCAGCGCCGAGAGGATTCAGGAGGGACTGGCAGATGTCACTTTAGGCTCCCCACCTGAGAGCTGGTCCCAAAGGCGATAACACCTGTGAGTGGACAGTGACCATCCTAGGGCCACCAGATCCATGTACGAAGGTGGCATAGTCTTCTTTGATATCACTTTCACACCAGAACATCGCTTCAAGCTGCCGAAGGTTACATTTCCGACAAGAATCTATCGCTCTAACGTTAATCGTCTAGTTCTGTGCGTGGACCTAAAGATATTCGGAGTCCGGCACGAACCATTTCTCAAGTCCTCGTTTCTGGCTGCTCACTTCTTACAGGCTACAGTCCTGG
>NW_011888830.1:58743-73680 GCF_000151845.1 Pteropus vampyrus
TTTGTGTTTTATCTGTTGCCTTAAGAACAACAGATGCTTCATAGGACAGGACTTTTCTTTGTTCTTGCTGTACTTTATGTTCCAGTGACTATTGCTGTCTAACAAACCAGCAACCGGTTTATTATGCCCGCAGATCCGATCCCATGGGTAGGGGATTCGGAAAGAGCACGGTTGGATGGGATCTCCCTGGGGGTCTTCAGGTGGTTGCAATCAGATTTCGGCTGGGGCTTCTGTCAGACGAAGGGCTAGACACCCAAGCTAGCTCACTTGCAGGGCTGGCCGTTGATGCTGGCCGTTGATGCTGGCCGTTGGCCGAGCTGAGCTTGTTTCTCACGCAGCGGGCCGACCTGTGGTCTCAATAGCGTGGCAGGGGTCTCAAGGTCATCTGAAGGAGAGAATGTTTTATGAGAACCACGCGGGACCTGCGTGGCCTTTTCTCACCTAGACGCGGAAGTCACGTATTGACACATTTGTCGTGTGATTGGTTGTGTGTTACCAGCCTGTCCGCGAATTTCAAGGGGAGCGGAACTAGATTTTGTCTTTCATTGTGGTGGTGGGGGGTGGAGTGTCTTAAAAATTTGAGCATATGTTGAATACTACCACAATCCATCTTCTGACCAAAAATTATATATGTCCTCCCACATGCAGAATACATTTGCCCTAACTGAGGCCCTCCCCCAAATTATGTCGTATTCTGGTTTATTTCTTAGGCTCAGGCTTGAAGTCCAAAATTTTGTTATTTAAGCCAAGGCTGGGTGTGTTCGAGGCCCCTCACGGTGGGTCCGAATACCCATGAACTGAGCTGCTGCATCGTCCACCCGCCACCCATCGTGAGACAGTGGACAGGCGCAGGACAGCCACTGTAGATGTCCCCATCCAGAAAGGAGGAGATAGAGAACACCTCTCCATCTGTGGTCCGAGCCATTCCAAAACCTAGCAACCTGACACCAGTTCCTTGATTCAAATTCAGCCCTACTTCTGGGGAGCTGCTCTCCATGGCTCTGGCCTCTGACCTTTGGGTTCTGGGTTGCACCCTTTGAGTCGTCCGTCTGAAAGGAAACTGACTTAGCAGTTGAATGAGTAGCCTTCTGCATCTGCTTCCCGCTTATAAAAGGCTGAGGGTCCAAAGGCCTCTCTTCATTTTGTTCTGGTCTGTCATTCTTTTAAAAGTGTCACGGGCTTCTCGTGCTTTAATTTACAATCCACTCCACTTGGCAAAAGCCACCCACAAATCTCCTGCAGATAAGCTTTCCTCTTCCCTGGGCTCCTGCTGAGGCTGCTGTGGGGCAAAGATTCTCAGAGGCGGGATCGGTTAGAGAGGATATGCAGGGCACATCCTTCGGTAGCTTAGAGGGCCTTTTGTCTGATTGGAAAGGTCAAAGAGGCAGCACCTAGATCTTTCTGACGTCCTAACGAAGGGTCAACGTGGCCAGTGAGGTTTGACTTTCTCTGTCCTGAGACTCTTACTTAATATGCAAATCCTTTGCCTCCTGGAGATGCTGGGGTAAAGTGTGGCTTTATTTTTTAATCTAGAAAGCACTGGCTGGGTTTATATAGTCCCTAACTTGCACTCAAAACCTGAGCAGCTCATTCTTTAAGCGCTCCTCTCTCATTTTGTTATAGTCAGTGGGGAGAAGCCAGCACTTTCAGCTCTCTGCCCAGAAATCTTTTTAGTTAGATCGTCAAGTTCATTAGATACGTTTTCTATTTTCCACATTATTCCTGGCAGCAGTTTTATCAACGTCCCTCTACTACATAACAGGGACCTCCTTTTCTAAATCCTTTTCTTTATTTGAAAATGAAGAAATCATTAAAATACTGTTTCTTTATTTTTCTTCGAGGCCTCACCAGCAGCCTCCTGGAGGCCATCTGGCTTCTGCTAACAGTCTCCTCAGGGCCTTTCCACCTGGTCGTCATGCGGGAGCCTTGAGTTTTAGGTTTTTGTTACAACAGCCCTCCATTTTCGGATACCGAATTTCTGTTCTAAGTTTTTATTGCTGTGTAACAAACCATCACAAACCTAGTGACATAAAACAACTACCACTTTATGTGCTTGCAGATTCTGTGGGTAAGGAAGTTGGGGGACAGTTTCTCACCTAGGGCTTTTTGTGCAGGTGCAGTCAGATGTTGCCTTGGGGAGTCTTCTGCAGACTTGACTTAGCTCATGGTCCAAGAGGGCTCCCTCCCGCGGTCGCTGGCTGGTGCCAGCTGCTGCCTGGAAGTTGAGCTGCACTGTCTACCAGCCTGGTGGTCTCGGGGCAGTCAGACCTGTTACATGACTCCTGGCTTTCTCCAGGGGTGAGCATCCCAAAGGAGCCAGGTGGAAACTGCATGGCCTTTTGTGACCTAGCCTTAAAGTCACAGAGTGTCACTTCTTCTGTGTTAAGAGCAAACCGATAAGATTTGCTCAGATTCAAGGGGGAGGGGAAGAGACCTCACTTCTTGTTGGGAGAAGTATCGAAGAATTATCAGACATGTTTTGAAACTGGAGTAGTGTCTGGCCAAGGGAGAACCTCACAATGTAATTGCAAGAAGTAGGCATGCCCACCTCTTATTATATCTGATTGTTAGTCTTTGGGCGATACCGCGTGTCCCCAGTAATAACAAGTTATGGTTTAAGGAGCTTCGTGTATTTATAATGTATTTTTGTAAAATAGGGACACAGTACTTCACATCGTATACCTTCTATTCCAAATGAATTAGAGAATCCCCCCCGCCAAGTCATAAACAGAGGGAAAAGTATAAAAGGATATTTATATAATTTTAGAATAAGGAGGGCCTTTCAAAGCAAGATGTAAAAGCCAGGAAGCCACAAGAGAAAATTTTTAAATAGTAGACTCCATAAAAATTTAAAATGTCTCTGCAGGAAAAGATATCATAAATACAGCTGAAAGCTAAAGAAATAAACTGGGTAAAGTATTTGTAATCTAAATAATAGATAACAAACTAGGCAAAGTAATCTAACCATAAAGTAGTATTTCATAGGTCTATTGCAAAGATTAAATGAGATTAAAGTTCCCAAAGTAAAAATATCTAATAAACAATAGTTTCTATCCATGCTAATATAAAGAGTACCTACAAATCCATTTTTTTAAAATATGGCTAACAGAAAAAGGCTATGAATGAACAAATCGTGAAAAATATAAATGGTCAATAAACACATGAAAACATGTGTAGCCTCACTTGTGATTAAATAAAGAAAAGTCGAATCTGCAGTGAGATTTTTTTTTCTACCTGTAAAACTGTCGGGGATGAAAAAGAAAGGTAATATTTCAGTCTGGCAGAGAAGTGGGGAAACTGACGTTTTTCTTTGCTCGTCTTTGTCCTTCATAGGCAAAGGTGTTTTTTCCCCCGCTCTGGCTTCTTTCAGGATTTTTTGTCTTTGTTTTTCTATAGTTTGAAAATGATATGCCTAGGTGTCGTTTTTTAGGGCATTTATCGTGCTCGATGTTTTCTGAGCTTCCTGGATCTGTGGTTTCGTGTGTAACACGAATTGGGGGAAATTCTCAGTTATTATGGCGTCAAATATTTCTTCAGCTCCTCCTCTCTTTCTTCTTCTTCGGGAATGCCCATTACGTGTGTGTCGCACCTTTCGTAGGTGTCCCATGGTCCTCGGATAGTCTGTTCTGTTCTGTTCTCTTCGCTTTTCAGTTTGGGGGGGTTTCTGTGAAGGTTCCCCTGGCTATATCTTCAAGATCAGAAGTTCTTTCTGTAGCCATGCCCAGTCTTCTAATAAGCCCATCTAAAGCATTCTTCATTTCTGTTAGTGTTTTTCATCTCTGTCATTTTTTCCCTTAGGATTTCCACCTCTCTGTTAACATTGCCCGGCTGTTCTTCATGCTGTCTGTTTTGTCCGTTTGAGCCCTTAGCATATGAGTCATGGTTGTTTGAAATTCCCATCCTGATAATTCCAGCATCCCTGCCATGTCTGCTTCCGATGCTTGCTCTGTCTCTTCCAGCTGTGTTTTTGGCCTTTTGGTATGCCTTGTAATTTTTCTCCTGATAGCCAGATGTAATAAACTGGGTAAAAGGAACTGCTGAAAATCGGTTTTTAGTGATGTGGTGGTGAGGTGTGGGGGATTGGGAAACACTCTATAGTCCTGTGACCAGGCCCCAGTCTTTTAGTGAGCCCGGGCCCCTGGACCGTGAACTCACCAGGATGTCTCCGTTTTCTCCTCCCCACTGTAGGTAGGACAGGACGGCGAGAATGGGCTGGAGTCGGGTGTCCCGAGGTCAGTCAGGCCCCCGGCAGGTCAGGCCCTGGGGGCCTCATTTCTCCCGAGGGCAGACATCCTTAGGAAGAACAGAGTTCTCTGGTGTGTTTCAAAATGATTCCCCCTCACGGTAAAACTCACAAAAATGTGGGAGAGCCCTGGAGTGTTTGATGCTCAGACTTGTCCCCGTGTACCCTCCAGCACTTGGTCAGTTACAGTGGTTTTCCTAGCTGGGCACCAGTTCCTGTGGTGGTTTCAGCTGGTGACCGTCTGCTCTGGGGAGCAGTGACTCCCTGCATTCACCTCTCTGTCTCTCCCAGCTGAGGGTAGCAGTTTGTCCTGTGTCACTGCCGCTCTTACAGACCCAGGAAGAACTGTTGATTTCTCAGTCTGTTCGGACGGCATGATGACTTCCAAGCTCCTTACCTGCAGAAACGGAGACTGTGACTTACTGTTGGTGGAATGGAAATAGATCTAACATTTATTAAAGCAGTCTTAATTATCTACTAAAACTAAAACTCTGCACGCCCTTTGACCTAGCATGTCCACCTTTGGATGTGCTAGCATGAATGAACAAGGATGTAAGTACCAGAATATGTTCTGGCAGCTGCATTTCTAATATAGGAGTGAAGTAGACGTATTTACACATATGGGATGCTCTCCAGCTGTTAAAAAGAAACGAGGTAGCGCAATATATCCTTGGGAAGAAGTCCAAGACATGTTGTGAAATGGAAGGAGGAAAAAGACAAGTTTCAGTATGTTTAAGAATCAGTTTTTGTTTAAAACTTACTCATAGTAAGAACGAAGGCATGCTTAGAGAAGACAGACAATTTCGGAAGAATATATTCTGGAACAACTATTGTGTCTTATGTGATGAATACGTATTTGAGAATTAGGTAACAATTCAAGAAAGAACAGGTGAAGACCAACAGGGCTAATTGAGAACAGTGAGATGCAACTGGTCATTTCCATCACTTTTCCCGACGTCAGGCAATAACGAGATAATAACCTCTGACTCTGAATTTTAATTGACCTTCTGGGGACATTACAGTAGGATAGGCCCAAATAAATGGAAAATTTAAATCTCTTTGTGCCTCATTTGCTTTCAGAAGAGGACACGCAGAAGATGACAAAGGTTCCAAACAGAAGTGTTTTACCAAAAAAATGTTTTCCTCATTTGGAGTTTTTTTCATTGTTAATCCGTCTAGGAAAAGTCTATATCAGGAAAAATGTACCCCTCTGCAGAAAAGCAGTTTCTTTGGTTCTGTCATGTCCAGATTAGTGGTTTGTTGTACTCAAAGATGTTTCTAATGAATTTTCTTTGATAACGTGTATCACTCCCTTAAAAGGCTAAATAGAGCAGTGGCGTTGTGGTAACTGTGAAAGCTGTTTCCCTTCTGTTGTGAAATACAGTTTATATCTACAATTTTCCTGCTCAGATGACTTCTCAGCACCCTGCGGGATGAAGAGTATAGACTGATATTCTTCTGAGTTACTCGTCCTGTTAACTTCCTAATCCGACTAAATTTCATTTCCCACTTACCTCCTCACACTACACCAAGCCATTCTTAGACGTCAGCAGAGTGTCTGAGAGTTGAACTCAATTCTGACACTGTCTGCCCAGAGATGGCATCAGATCCCACAGGTTATGCCTTCGGACATAAGTCACAAGTCCAGATTTTAACCCGTAATTCGGACAGACGGGCTGTAAATCAGATTCCCAAGACCTTCTCCAAGGGTTCCGTTAATTTGCTGAGAGCAGCTCACAGACTCTGGAAACATTCTACTTACTAGATTACCAGTTTATGCTAAGAGTATCCACCTCAGGAACATTCAGGGCGAAGAGATGCATAGGCCAAGGTGTGGGGAGGGGCTAGAGCTTCTCTTTTCTCTCCAGACGTGCCAGCACCTCCACGTGTTCACCAACCCAGAAGTTCTCCAAACCCTGTCCTTATGGGTTTCTATAGGGGCTTCTTTGCATAGGCACGACTAGTTAAATCACAGGCCATTCTCCTGCCCCTCTCTCCTCCCTGGACGTTGGGGGTGGCACTGAAAATTCCAACCCTCTAATCACATGACTGGCTCCACTGGCAACCAGCACCATCCCTAGGTGCTTTCCAAAAGTCCCTCATTAACACAAGAGACACATTTAAGCTGTCATCATTCAGGAAAGTCCAAAGGTTTTAGGAGCTGTTGAGTCAGGAACCATCAATGAAAAACCAAGTATATGTGAAAAATAATATATTTTGGTCATCTGAATGATCAAATATACATGTTTCTTATAAATCACAAGATAACACATCCTAACATAGTTTTTTTCTCCTACTTGTAACGTGTGTTGTTCTAAATGATCCATTTTATATAACGATCTGTTTTGTTTTACCCCCTGTGAATTTCCTAACAGAAGTGCCAGAGGGGACTTGGGTGCCAAAAAGAAAAAGAAGAAACAGAAGAGAAAAAAGGAGAAACCAAATTCTGGAGGCACCAAGTCAGACTCTGCATCTGATTCCCAGGAGATTAAGATTCAGCAGCCTTCAAAAGTGAGAGCCCTGTTTCATTTCAGCCTGTGTAGCTGCTCATGCATGTGAGCTCAGCGCCCTGTCGGATCAGAGGTGTAGTTAGGGTTTGGTCGTGACTGTGCCGATAGTAATCGGAGGGTATTTGCAGCCTTCCTAAAACTGACACAGGCACCCAGGTAACTAAGACGTACACGCTGTGCTTTTGTATGTATGAGGAGACCGCCTGCATTTTTCCCATTTCTCAGCAAATTAAGTTTATAGATTGTAGTCGTAGAACAGACTCTCAATGTGAGCGGTTAGGTTTTGTTTTTTGAAGTTACACTAAATATTTGATGACTTTTAGTTCGGAAGATATTCACGTTTTAATTTTTCTGGGTGTCTGTCTAATTATCTGAATAGCACAACACCATCTGGCAGCAGATTTCAGCAGGAGCAGCCACAGGTAAGTCTTACGTTGACTTTGAATCGGACCAGTCTTCGGTGGCCGTTCTTTATTCCCTTGCCAAGGGTGGGAAATCGCTCCTAATGTTCCCCCTGAAGACACGTTTTTGACTAAAGCAGAGGTTGTCAGGCTGGGCCTCGTGCTGGCAGATCAGTACATCCGGTGGTACAGATGGCAGGTGCCCCCGTCTGTAGAGCCAACCCCAGTCACCCCAGCTGTGAACAGAGGCCGTGCGTGCCAGACTCGGGGAAGCACAGAGCCTTCTTGACGCAAGACACTCACAGTAACGAGGAGCAGAATTAGCTGTCATGGACTAGAGCTATTTTCATGCTCGCGGCGTGTGGTGTAGTGGGAAGGGCTCGGGAGGCGAGTGGGGAGCCCGGGCACCGAGGCTCTCAAGCTCGGCCTTCGCCCAAGGTCCTGCCCATCCTTAAGCCCATTTCCTCATCTACGAAACGGGGACGATGCCTTGTCCCCGACTCACGGGGCCGTTGTGAGGTTACAGGTAGATCCTTGTTATTAAGTGGCTTCTATGTTATTAAGCACTCTGCCTCCATGGCAGGGATGCTCATTATGCAAGTTTTGTGGGGTTTATTATTTTTTTTTCTTGTACGGAGTTTGCGTATACGCACAAAGTGAATCTTGCAGGTAGTTTTGTTGTTGTTGCCTATTTTACATGTAAGGACCAGGAATCACTGAGAAGGAAAATTGCTTGCCCCAGTTTTCCCCTGACCGCCTTTATGGGGTGAGAAGAAAATGGAGTCTTCCTCCCTAGTTTTTCACCTTGGTTCTCAGGTAATAAATATTCTATCCACTGGACCTAATTTCCAAGGTAACGCATATAAGGTACAGCATAAGCTTGCAAGATTTGTTTTTTCCATTTCTAAACATTGCTTCATCAGATAAATTCGGGGTCACTTATATGCAGTTGTGACTCTCTCCTTATGGCTTCTGTCATCACCATCAGCTCCTACCATCTCTGTACCCCTAGTGATTTCGAGGCCTTCTCCTATTTCTGGTCACTTAGAAGAAACTAGAGCCAGCCAAAGCTGGAGGAACTGTTAGCATGATATGGTAGAGAAATTCTTTTCTTTTTAAATTAAGAATAAGTCAAAATTGTTTTACTATGGGTTCTTCTTCACTGCGTGTTTTAAAACTCAGCTCCTTTTTTTTCTAATTTATTTTTTTGAGCTGATACCAGCTCTAGATAACCCCGTAAATTATAGTGGACTGTGTTTAGAGAATATTCTGTTGTACACTCAAGAACCACAATAAAATGATATTTATCTAGATTCTCGTAGACTTCTTAGTGGTAGAGGAGTTAGACTTTTCTTCCTAGTAAGTATTAAATTTGCATTAATAAGTATTAGATTTGCAAAATAGGGGGCGAAGTGTACAACCGATGTACTTCACAAGGAGAAGAGAGAGAGGAAAAGAAAAATGTCTGACTCCTACACAGGAGTAGAATAGTGGGAAGCTAACGCGGGGTTGGTACCCGCTCGCTTCTCCTAACGCTAATTCATTTCTCCCCAGGTGGTCCTACTACAGCAGGTGGATGGATAGGTTTAAGGATTTATCGTAGCTGAGTTTTCCTGACTGCTCTGTCACCGTGGATTTGAAAATGATGCTTTAAGAAGGCAGGGGGATATAAATAATTCATAAATGGCGATTTCACATAAACACCGCTGGTCAACCCGGTGAGGCTCATTAGTTAGGTCGAGTAGAAAGCACGCTGAGCAGTTCTCTGTGGAGTCGGGACAGCACTGGCTTCCTTGGAACAAAGATGCTCGTTCCCGTTTCTTACAGGATAGTTTGCGTTTGATATATGAGTGTTGAACAGTTTGCATTTGATATATTAGTGTTGGGGGCTTTAACTCCTTTCAGGAAAGAAGAATTACCATGACACATTCACCGTAGACACTGCAGGTGTATTTTTTGTAAGAGTGGGTTCTGCTTTGCCCTCGTTAAGATAAATGGATGCACACTCACGCATCATTAGCTGGAATATGCTTAGTTCCCATTCGAGGTGTAAGGCTCCTAACAGATTGTGTTGTCCGGGGTTCAAACGGATGCAAATTTCTCTTTGCTAGAAACCAGTTGCTTTTATATTGGAGGTTCAAAAGAGACCCAAACAGGAGAAATCAAAAAACACGATGAATTAGAACAGCAAAGTATTTTGTTAAATTAGTCATATGTGTAATTGAGATGTGAGCCTTGCGATTTAGATTTTAATCAAAATGTAAGAGCTTACGAGAATTGGGGCAGTCCTGGGTGATGCTTTAGGCTTACAAGGGGAGACATTAAGACTTGAAGCTACCTCTGGTTAGACTCCCGCACTTCGTTTCCTTGAATCATTGTGGTGGCAAGAATCTTAAGGGAACCCAGTTAGTGAAGGAACCACGGGACGGTCTGTACGAAATAAACCCCGTTTTGTACTGTGTCAAACAAGTAAGCTCCGGGTTGAAGGCTTTGCTGCAGACCACACACATCGTGGTCAAAGTTGAGCAGATGTCCAGAGCTGCTGTTTGTAAATCACCAAGGGTCCCTGGTCCCTTTCCTTGGTCTTTATGGCTTGTTGACATGCAGGAAGCCTAAGGGCTCTGAAATTCCTTCCAGCCACTTCTGAGCTATAGTAAAGAGCCAGTCTTCACAGGGCATCAGAATTCAAAAACTAATCAACAATTTTGCATATTGAAAAAACCTATCGATTTCCATATTCAGTCCCAGGTACTACTCATTTCCAGGATAGTCTCATTTTCCACATAGCATGACGTTATTTGAGGGATTTCCCCCCACCACCCCCCCAAAAAAGCTGGGTAATCTTCAGAAATAACGAACGTTGGCTTTGAGGAGAGAATTTTAGAATTTAAAGGTACATCAATTTTATAGGCTGAGAATATGTTTTACTTAAAAAAGGAGGTTAGCCTCCAACGTTGAGTTGGGGAGAACAGGCTAGGAGTGGTGCCCAGGATCTGATTGACAGAGGAAACGGCCCATCCTTGTGGGAAGGTTTGTTTCTGGAGGACCATCAGAGCAGGAGGAGAGGGCAGGGTGGTGTGGGAGGAAGGCGCCCTTACAGGCTTCCTTTCTTGATCCACTTCCTTCCCAGCTCAGTGCTGAATGCAGATTTCTTTCCTTCTCTCTCTCTCTCTCTCTCTCGCTCTCTCTCTCTCTCTCTCTCTTTTTCTCTCTCTCCTTAACAAGCTAAACATTCCCCTCTCTGCCTCGATTCCATTCTAGAAGTTATTTCCTTTGTCCCCACATTGCTACTGCAGAGCATTAACCCTAACAGTGACACCAGGGCTAGTGGCTGGCTGGCTGCTGCTGTGTGACGATGGTGCATGCCTTGCATGTCACTCCCTTTTGCTGCTCCGCCCACATGACTGATGGTCAGGACCCTTTGCAGATGGGTGGGAAACCGAAGCAGAGGGTGGTTCGATTTCCTTTAGATTTCTCAAACTGTCAGAGCCCCAGTGAGACTGTAGAGCTATCGTAGTCTTTAACACGATATGTCCGCTCGTATTTTAACACGTGAGCGTACGTGAGCCCGAGGCCCTGGCCAGGCTTGGAGGAGGGCTGTGTGTGTTCCGGCTGCCGTCCCCGTGGCAGAGGCACGCGTCTCTGCCCCGGGTTCTGGAGCGGCGGCGGGCTCGTCATGGTTTGTGTCTGTGTGTCTTTGCTGTCATAGAATCCTGCCATTCCAATGCAGAAGCTGCAGGATATCCAGAGGGCAGTGGAGCTGCTGTCCGCGTGCCAGGGCCCCGCCAGGAACATCGATGAGGCTGCCAAACACAGATACCAGTTTTGGGACACACAGCCGGTACCCAAACTAAGTAAGCTCCTTTGCCTCCCCCACCCCAGCAAAGCCGCGTTATCAACAAACAAACAAACAAACAAAAAACCACACAAAACACACTTTACTTATAGAACTCATACCGCAGATTAGAAATTTACGCAAAATACTTTTCTTCTTAAAATATAAATATTGAGTAGTGACGGTGGCTTTCAGTAATAAGAATTTTAGTTTCCCCACACTTGAAACATTGACGTTTTAAAAGTACCTATAAAATAGGGAGTCTCCTCCACCCGCTACTTCTTGGTTCTGAGCTTAATGGAGTGGTTTTTCCTATACGCAGATTTTTAGCAGTCACACATCTTAGTTATTCCGAAAGACGCGGATAATTTGCCCTGTTCGGTCTTACTGACGTGGGAACGTTCATGCTGTTGAACAGGAGGGTTCTGAACACGCACCAGTGGTGTCGAGTATATCACGAGTGCAATGACATTTCCGGGGTAATAAGGGAACAGGGACCCCTCGGGAAGAAGGCAGCCAGGGCTGAGGGGCACTCAGGAGCCTTCGGAATAGGCTTTGCCTGCTCCGTCACTTCGGTTCCCATAAAGGTCAGTTGACTATTCCTCTTTCACGTTATACAAAAAAGGAGGACAATGTAAATAAACATCACATGAATGTTTGTACGTGTATTACGAGCTCAACCTGCTGTTTGGTATCATGTTTACCTGAGGAAAGATTGCCCTATGATTATTTCTATGTTTTTCTTTCTTGATTGTTCGGGTTCCCGAATCTGTGTCATCTAAAGGATTAATTGCCATCCCAAAGTCTTAATTGCCCAGTTATGTACAAATAATCAGTTTTATCCCATATAAATCAGGGCACAGTCCTTCTCTGTGCCTTCGATAATGGTTTTCAAACTTTTTTCGGAGTCACTGCTTGTCTCCTACCCATGAGCTTCAGACTGTGAAAGAGGAAAGAAAGAAATTTTCCTCCCTGCCTTTTCTTTTAGGCTCTAGAAGCGTATTTGATCGTGCAGGAAGACTCTCTAGAGTGAATTGACAGGATTTTAAGTGATACTGGATTGAGTGACCATTAGCTAAAATGATGTATTTCATTGATCTGAATGTATTGAGTTCAGCTGAATGCTGCTTGGCAAACTGCTGGTGGCTTTTAGATCACCTCCTGGTGTGGAGAAAGCCAGCCCCAGGGCACCTATCCCTAGCACACCTCTTTGGGAAGATAGCCGGTTACTCACCACGCTTCGTCCCCTCCCCTAAATCCAGTCCCTAGAACCCCTTGTGTGGAAGAGAGGGGGCCAGACGTAGGGGAGAGTGTGTGAAAGTTAGGGAGACTGTGCCTCTCTGTTTCTCTCCGGAGCCACGTTCCAGTTTGGTCTATACACGCCCAGCTGTTTGCAGCTTCTTGAACGGCATGATGCCCTGATGTTGTGTGAACAACCAAGCCCTAAACCAAGGTCTAAAGGGGCTCTCAGGGAACAGCTGGGAACCTGGCCACTTGGGCTGACACAAGGAAGCCTAAGGTGTTCCTATGGTGATGCGGTGCTAGAGTGGAGATAAGACAAAGGAAAAAAAGATTAGAAAGAAGAGAAAAGAAATCCCTTGGAGCTAGTACAAACCCTGTGACTTCCACCTGGAAGATGGCTGAGATGGTAGGACCTTGTACCTGAGTGTCATTAATACAGCAAACACTTGAGTTCTCCCCTTCTGGTCTTATTTGTTTATTTGCTCATTTTTTTGTTTTGTTTCATTTTGTTTACATATAATCGACATACGTTATATTAATCTCAAGTGTACAACATAACGATTCGATGTAAGTCTGTATTGCACAGTGATCACCACAGTAAGTCTAGTTAACATCCACCATCTCACGTAATTACAGAATTTTTTACTTATAATGAGAACTTTCAAGATAGACTCATAGCAACTTTCAAATCTGCAATACAGTATTATTAACTATATTCTCTATCCTGTACATGACACCCCAGGGCTTAATTTATCTTCCCATCCCTGGGAGTTTGCATCTTTCGACCCCTTTACCCATTTCTCCATCCCCCACCTCCCGCCTCTGATACCCAGTCTATTCTCTGTAGCTAGGAGTTCTGTTTTTATTATTTTTTTATTTTTAGATTCCACATATAAGTGAGATCATACGGTATTTGTCTGACTTATTTCACTTAGCGTAATGCTCCCAAGGTCCACTCATATCGTCACAAATGGCAGGATCTCTTTTTTAGGGCTGAATAATATTTAGGAGATATTTGTCGAGCATCTATTATTAAATGCCAGGCTCTGGGGTACACACCCGGGAGACAGTGCTGGGAAAGTAGGGTGAGTGGCGGCCTCATGGGGTCGGGTTGGGGTGGGGTGGATGAGGGAGGATGTACTCCAGGTAGGAAAAGCTTAGTCAGGGAAAGACGTGCGTAAGCTTATGCCTGAAAACACTGGAGCGACCAGCCCCGGGAAACGTGTGGAGGGGGCATGGGGGGCTTGCAAGTAGAGGGGAGCCCCAGATGGCCCTGAGCCAGGCCAGCCTGAGGGCGGCCAGTGTGGCTAAGCCTGAGGAGCAGGGCGGGCAGGTGCCGAGGGTGGGTGGCCAGGCAAGCAGCGACCGCGTCAGGAGCTGGAATTTCCTCCCAGCCACCTCCGGGAGCCTTGGAGAAGGAGTCGGAAAAGGACACCTTAGTGGCACCCTCTAGAGACAGTGATGACGCGAACTGCACAGCCAGCGGTCCGGGTGGGGAGACGCACCGTCCTGAAATTAATTTCAGGTTTTGCTGGGAGGTGTCAGAGGCCCCCGCCGCCCTGCCCCTCACCCCTAATTTGCAGAGTAAAAAGAGCACGTCTCTAAGGCTGCCCTGGGGCCAGCATCGTCCCGGGCGGTGCTGCACCATCATCGGCCTGTAATCCCCGGCTGGGACAGAGCGGAGCCATCACTGCCGTTTCATTAAACACGTTATCGTCGGATGACAGAGGATTTCTCCTCGTATTGGTGAAAGAGCAGTTATTCTCCGCCACCGCCCAGCTGCCCTTTTCACTTGAGAGGCAGCCGAAGCAATGCCCTACGTAATGCCATGTGTTAAAAGCTCACGGGCCGTTCGCATCGCCCGCGCGCTTCGCCATCCCGCGTCCTCTGTCTCCCTCCCTCTGCCCCCGTCCAGATGAAGTCGTGACGTCTCACGGCGCAATCGAGGCGGACAAGGACCACGTGCGCCAGGAGCCCTACTCGCTGCCGCAGGGCTTTACGTGGGACACGCTAGACCTGGGGAGCACCGAGGTGGTGAGTCCGCGCCCCGCACCCCGCGCCCCGCGCCGCGCACGGTCCGCGGGCTCCCCGCGCAGCGACGCCGCCTCTCTGCCCCCGCAGCTCCGCGAGCTCTACACGCTGCTGAACGAGAACTACGTGGAGGACGACGGCAACATGTTCCGCTTCGACTACTCGCCCGAGTTCCTGCTCTGGTGGGTCCCGCCGGCCGCGGGTGTCCGCCTGTCCCCGCGTCCCCGTCCCTACCC
Source organism: Pteropus vampyrus (assembly GCF_000151845.1). NCBI lineage: Eukaryota > Metazoa > Chordata > Mammalia > Chiroptera > Pteropodidae > Pteropus > Pteropus vampyrus. The sequence goes on from NW_011888830.1 coordinate 73,242, forward strand.
CCCACCCCCCACGCGCTCACTGGCGCCTCTTTTCCTTACCTACGTTGACTTCAGGGCTCTGCGTCCCCCGGGCTGGCTCCTTCAGTGGCACTGCGGGGTCAGAGTGTCTTCGAACAGAAAACTGGTAGGGTTCATCAGCGCCATCCCAGCAAACATTCGGATTTACGACAGGTGCGTAATTGAAACGTGCCAGTGCCCGGTTTGATGCGTTGCTTTTCCGAGAATTGCAGTTGTTATAACAGAAGCTTTTGAAAAATGACTTAATGCCGCTTATTGATAGTGGGGGGTGGGTGTCGTGTGTTGGGGTGGGGGGTAGGGGTGTATGGGAACTCTGCACCTTCTGCTTAGTTTTGCTGTAAACCTAAAACTGTCCTAAAATATGTTTGTTTAATTTTTTAAATGTTGGTCTCTGGACAACAAAAAAAGCACAGTTCTCTCT
>NW_011888830.1:73963-100675 GCF_000151845.1 Pteropus vampyrus
GTTTGCTCTAATTTTTGACATCTTTGTGTCCTAGTGTGAAGAAGATGGTCGAAATCAACTTTCTTTGTGTTCATAAGAAATTGAGATCAAAACGGGTAGCCCCGGTGTTGATTCGAGAAATAACAAGAAGAGTGAACCTGGAAGGGATTTTCCAGGCCGTTTATACCGCTGGCGTGGTTCTCCCTAAGCCAGTGGCCACGTGCAGGTAATAACCTTGCATGTTCCTGTACTTAAGCACTGAGCCTCCCTGCTCTGTTGCTACAAGTATTATTCTCCTGACAGGTGGCGCAGAGGGATTTCGGCTTACCCGTGGTCATGTCATTCGTGGGTAGCAGAGATGGAGACTAAACCATTGAGCTGGGTCCTCTTGCCAGGGTACTTGTGTGCCAGTGACCCAGAGCTCTATTTTAGTGTCTCTTCCGTTTGAAAGACTAATGCTTTCTCTGTGTTGGGGAAACCCGGGGCGTCATGATCTTGAATGTCCAGTGCGGGACCATTTTCTTCCCTCCTCTAACACTCGGTCTTAGACTGTGCTCTCCAGTGCTCTCAGGAACTCTTCCAAAAGCTTGATAAGCATCAGTGGGAAAGCCCAGACATACTTGTTCACTAAGAGTAAGAAGAGGCTTAAGCTCTCTTTTTATGACTCCATCTGCTCTTGCCGAGCTTGCAAAGGTTAATCCAGTGAGAAAATTGTTTATCAGATTGTCACTTGACTAACCTGTTTCTGAAGCATCAGACTTTATCTCCTTCCGCTATTTTTACAGACTCAATAAAACAATACTTAAGGTAAACATAGTATAAAAGATACAACTATAAAATTACTATTTCCTGTTGAATTATTCATAAATAGAATAAATAAGACTTCACAGGCATATTTTAACACAAATCATTCATCCCAGTACCTAAACTGGAATCACTTCAGAAATTCAAGCTAGTTTCTCAAAAAGTTTTCTCGGTGTGAGTTGTATAAACATGAAGACTACTAATTTAGGCAGGATATGTTCATGTTTTTAAACTTTTGGGTTTGCTTTCTGTAGAATCGATGATGGTCATTAAATATTTGCAAACTGGGCATTATTAATATGACTTTTGCCATTTTAAGATTCCTGTTTACTGAAAGAGATAAAAAGTCATAAACTATAAAGGAACATGTTATGAATGTGGGACATATTTTAGAGGTAAAAAGTGACTGATAAAATAATTGCGTAGAAAGAGGGCCAGCATCCAGCACTGCGCCAGATGCCACGTAAGTGTTCATTAAATGTTCTACAACAGCTGAGCTGAGATAAAAGACTAAAAACGTGGAGAGTTAGAAATCAATCAGATTTTCAAACTTTATTGTATTCCAGATACTGGCATCGATCACTAAACCCCAGAAAATTGGTAGAAGTGAAATTTTCTCACTTGAGTAGAAATATGACTTTACAGAGAACAATGAAACTGTACAGACTTCCGGATGTAAGTAAGAATGATTTGCAATTTTTCAAGGCTATAACAACTGAAGCTTTTCATGTCAAAAAGAATTATTTGCAGGAGACTTAAAAACTGGCTGCTGCATCTGTGGACATGAACATGTAGCTAAAAAGACTACATAGAATTCAAGGCCTGTAAAAGTAAGGGCGTTCACTTGGAAATACCAGTTCGTTTGTTTTTAAGGCTTTTTAGTTTCTTCAGATTGTGGTTGGATGGGATTGAAGTCAAGATATGTAAGTTTTGAAATTTTTAGTATTTATGGTTTGTCAAGTAAGGGGAAAAAAGTTCAGACTTCTGGTGATAATCTTAACTCAATGGAATGGTATTTGTCTTTCTCTGTCTGACTAATTTCACTTGGGTATTACCCATTTTGCCACAGATGGCGAGATTTCGTTCTTTTTTTATGTCGTCGCTGATGGCAAGATTTTGTTCTTTTTTTATTACTGAGTACTAGTCCATTGTAAAAATTTAAATGCGCTTACCTGTCTTGGCTTGGATGGTGTGTTAGTAATCTATCACTGTGTAACAAATGACTACAAACGTAGCGGCTTAAAGGGACACGTTTACTGTCTCCCAGGTTTGCGGGTCGGGAATGAAGGCACAGCTTAGCTGGAGCCTCTGCTTCAGGGTCTCTCATGAAGCCACCGTCAGGTGTCAGCCAGAGCTGGGTCTCATTTGAAAACTTGGCAGGGATGGATCCACGTCCAAGCTCACGTGGCCGTTGGCAGGCTTGAGTTCCTTGCAGGCCAGTGGACTGAGGACCTCCATTCCTTGCTGGCCGTCAGCCAGAGGCTGCCTCAGTTCTTTGCCACGTGGAATTCTCCACAGGGCAGCTGACAGCAAGGCAGCTTGCTTCATCAAAGCCAGTGAGGAGAGAGTCTTCTAGCAAGAAGACTCTGCTAGCAAGATGGCAGTTAGAACCTTATTCCCAATTCACAAAAGTGACATCCAGTCACCATTGCCATGTTTCGTTTGTATGACACAAGTCACGGGTCTCATCCACACTTGGCGGAGTGGATCACAGGGGCGTGACACCAGGAAGTGGATATCCCTAGGGCCATCTTAGAATCTGTCTGCCACAGGTGGGATCTTCTATTTGAAGTTTTGATTTCTTCAGAGTTGTTCTTTTTGGGAGGAGCGGGGGGGCGGTATTTACAAAGTAGTTCAGGAGATATTTTAGCGTGGTTGAGGGATTCGTGTAATGTAGCCATGTTCCTCTCGAACATGGCGAGAAGGTGACCGGTCATGGCCGTTCTATGCAGCGGACCCCAGTTCCTTCTGTGTCTTGGCTCCTTGTGTGTTTGCCAAATGCACATAATCAGTGCCTCGTGGATCAAGGTCCCTTTTTTCCCGATGGTAGACGAGAATTATCTGAGGTCTGACCTTAGGCAGAAGTTAATAAGGAGAGAAGTGGTGGTGAAGGGAAGCAGATGCTGCAAGGGTCAAGGTCATCATTCTCTTCGGCTTCATGACCTGGCAGCGGGACCGGAAGCCATGCTCTTCCCTCTGCCTTCGGTGTTGGTGCAGACGGCGGGGGCTCAGACCGATGAGCTCACTGCCTCTCTGTGAGGCCAAGCAGGGAGGGGGAACATAGATCAGAACAGATGGAAATAAAAACCGCAGGTGACATAAAGAAGGAGGGTCCACACAACCTGGGGAAGAAGGAGCGGGCCTCAAGCTAGGGTGACAAAAAGGAAGGTAAGCTAGTGGAAGAGAATGCTCTGAAATGGAGAAATAGGAAGATGTCCCAGGAGGTCACACTGACGTCATAGCAGTCAATATTTACTGACTCCTTTGAAGCTGGAAACAATTTCTGCTAATGGTCAAGCCCCAGCGTGACCGAGAGGGACAGAGTCCCAGGGGCATACATGGCAGTGAGGAATAAAGAGGCACAGCACACATCTGAGATGAGACACCGTTCGTTCTCATTGTTCTCCTTGCCAGGTGCTAAGTACTTTGCTACCTGCAAGTTGGATTAAACACTTCAAGCATTGAACCTAAGGCAGTCCAGCTTGTATCTAAGGAAAGTGCCCACTTACATGTCGGTTACCCAGAATGCAACGGAGAATAAGGCGTTTTTCATACCTATCATTGGTTTATTCAGGCCGATTGGAATTTGAGCTGCTAAAAGTATGTCTGACATAATGTCCATCCGCCTTTATGTTTTTGTACGAGAATCAAGCAACTCAGATAACGAATTTTAATAAGTTGGTAATAAATCACTGGTCAGGCTTTGTTTTTTATTTTTTTAATTTTTTTTATGGTGACATTGGTTAACGAAATCCAGTAAGTTTCAGCTGTACACTTTAACAGTAAGGTATATATATGTTTACACTGTGTGTTCACTTCCCATAGTTAGATTTCTTTCTGTCACCACATATTTGACCCCCTTTACTCCATCTACCTTCCCCTCACCCCCTACCCTCCGGTAACCACTAGTCTATAGTCCATGTCCATGAGTCTCTGTTTGTCCTGTTCACTTGTTGCTTTTAGGTTTATATCCCACATATGTGATATCATGTGATTTTCAACTTTTTCTGTCCGGCTTATTTCGCTTAGCATGATTCTCTCAAGGCCAATCCATGTTGTCACAAATGGCAGTATTTCATCTCTTCTTATGGCTGAGTAATATTCCATTGTATACATGTACCACAGCTTCTTTAGCCAGTCATCTATCATAGGACACTTTGGTTGCTTCCATGTCCTGGGCACTGTGAATAATGGTCAATAATGCTGCTGTGAACATCAGTGGGCAAATATCTTTTCGGATATGGGTTTTCAAGTCTTTGGGGTAAATACCCAGTAGAGGGATTGCTGGATCATATATGGTAGATCGATTCTTAGCTTTTTGAGGAACCTCCACACTGTTTTCTATAGAAGCTTTGGTTTTTAGTTCCCCAATAAACTGAAATTTATGAAGTGCTCTCCCATATGTTCAATATAATCTTACAATACCCTTTCGAAGTTGGTTTTTCTTATCCCCATTTTACAGATGTGAAGCCTAAGGCTTGTGAAGTAGCAGTTGACACTTAGGGGCCTGTCACTGATAAGTGGAGGACTTCGGATGCAGGCCCCAGACGTCCATGTTTCACCTGTCAGATCCCTTGGCTTCTGCCCTGGCCTCCAACACACCTCCTACGGGGTCACCACGGCCAGACATCTCGCTGTGCAGTCGTGAGAATGTAGGTTAAGGCAGGAAAGGACAATTGTCAAGGTCCAAACAGCTCTCATTGGCATGTTCCAGTCTCCCTCCCTCCTTCGAAGTCGAAGGGACGAAAATAAAGAGTAAATTAATGAAAAAGGGGGAGGAGTAAGAAGAGACGAAAGTACAGATATTCGGAAACTGGAAGGTGCCGACAGCAGTCTCTTGAGTTAGAAGCTGGACAGGGCAGCCTACGGCAGACCACCCTCCCCCTCACAGGGGACCAGCTGGGTGACACCGCCGCTGGCAGTCACGTCATGTTACGTGTACGTGTACGGAGAGGAACCTCACTGAACACAGCTTGTGCCCCGTGGGCCAGCATCATTCTCTGATTCATCATTACTGATTCTGCGTACGGTGCCTGCTTGATCTCTTTTTCGTGGACTTCTGAATATGGGTTAACATTTATTGTGGCCAGTATCATGCTAGACCTTGAACACTCACAGTCTCATTTATTACTCATAACAGTCATAGGAGGGCAGGCCATTGTCCCCATTTCACAGAAGAGGACACGGAAACACCAGACTGTTTTGCCCAGGGTTTTGTAGTCAGGACAGAATCGTCCCGGAGCCTAGGCTGTTAGCTACTGCTGTCTGAAATGCTAAAGTTTCTCCAAGAGTAATGCATTTCCCTACCCTTAAATATTGGTTCGTTTTTAATTTGGTGTTGAGCGTTTCCAGACAAAATTGGATTTTTCTTTTTTATTGGTCAATGCTCTTAAAGGTGAAGGAATTTGAAGCCAGTGTCTTTCTGCTGTTGCAAGGACACGCTTGTGAAGACGTGCCAAGACACCTGAGACAGTCTAGATTTAGTAGCAGTAGACCATTGTTATTAGTGTTTCGTGTCCTGCTGCTCCTCTTTAAAAAAATCAGATAAATAACCATAATCATTGCTTACACCTCTACTCTGGAATCTTGGCTGTAAAACAGTTCACACCACATAGTTTGACAGAGAACAGCACTGCTTCTGTGTCTTGATAGGCTCTCGGCTTTATTTCCTTGTGAAATGTGCAGGTTTTACACTCATTTCAATACACATAGAGTCCAACGAGTAATGCATATATGTTGGGCCGTTGTAAAATAAGTCTGATTGCGATACAGAGTTTGCTTATGAAATTTAAGATCTTCTCAGTTACTGGAAATGTGGGGTTTTTTTGTTGTTTTTTTTTTTTTTTGCTTTTTATTGACTGATCAGAAAACATTGTCACTTCATTCTTTCAGATTATGCCAGAGCTTACCGTTTTTACCTAGGCTTAACGTTCTTCCTACCTCTTCCTGAAGACAACAGCTATAATCTAAGTGTTTATTTTGCATTTTAAAATTTATTTCATGCTTCTATAGATTTTTTTTTGGAGAGTTTGTGATTTCATATTAGAAAGAAGGGGGTCTAGGCCCTGAGATACATAAGCCATTGCTGGTCAGCAAAAGTATATATTCTCCCCATTTTCTCACTTTTATTTTTTAATAGCTGATATAGTCTGATGTTCTCTTCTGCTTTAATGCTACTATAGAAACCCAAAGGGCTTATAAATTGCTAAGTTTATATACTTCTCCCTGCCCGTTTGCCCAAACGTGGTGTTTCGCTGTCTTCCATATCTAATTTCTACTACCCACTTCAGAGACTTGAGGTAGCAGTTCTCCAAGTGGTCCATGGACCTCTGGAAGCCCCCGAGACCATGAAGTCAACTCTATGTTTATAATAACACTAAAACATAATTTGCCTTTTTTAACTTTCATTATCTTAAAAGTATACTACGAAGTCTTCCAGAGGCTATATGAAATGTGTGCTTATATATTCTTTTGCTTTAAAATTTCTAGTTTAATTTCTAATATGACAGATATGGATAGATATAACCACAGAAGCAGAGCTCTTTGGGAGAACTCAATAATCTTTAAGAGTGTAAAGCGAGTTGGGCAGACCAAATTACTTGCAAACAGCTGCTGGGCAAAAGATGTTGATTTTAGTGATTTCGCAGTTATAAATATTCAGTGCATGAGAACTATGCTGCAGAAGAATATTTTGCTTTAGGAAGAAGTTGGCAGGCCTTTTCCTCATTTTTGAATGTTCTGTTAAATAGATACCATGTATCCTATTGCTTTCAGTAATTCATCTAACTGCTTGATATTGTCGATTGTTAATGAACCAGTAACAAAAGAAAAAAGTCTAATATTGAGAAAGACTATGTAAAATGTATCAAGGTTATCCTCATAGGAGAAAATACTCTTTTTTCATGACTGCAGTATATGTTCTATATGGTTTTGGTCTTCCTACTGGCATTTAGAAATGTGTATTTATCACATTTAACAGTATTTGGAGATCACATCGGCTCCATCTTCTCACGAATTGCAGTATAAAAATGCTACCGATACTAAAATTGGCTCAAGGGAAACAAAAGAAAAATACAGTATCATACCTAGTTTGCACATAAATGCCAGGCCACAGAAGTGTCATCTTTTCATAGCTGACAGTGACATTTTCCCCTGTCTGCAGCCTTCATCTCATCATACTGCATAAGTGATTGTGGTACAAAACGCAAGAGTTCATTCAGCACCTACCCAGGCTGGTGCTGTCCTGCTTTCCCGGAGGGCTAAGCCCTGGACGGAAGCCGAGACCTAGAGACTTCTCGTCCTTGGGCTTCGAGATCCATGAAAAGACTAGAATAGAAGTACCAGTTCTTTATTAAGTGTGAAGAACTTAAAGTCTCTCAGGTTAGACTGTTTAAACTGTATTTTAGCTGCATAACTATGTCTTTATAGATTATATAAATCACAACTGTGCGGCACATAGTAAGTGCTCGGCTAAGGGCTGTTGGGTCTGCAAGTACGAGGAACGCATCTCCCATCTCCTCTCCACCACTAATCAATAATCAATCAGCATCCTTTGTCGTTGAACCTTAGAAACCTCGGCACAACTACTAACACTGAGCAGAGCCAGCAAACAAGATGAAAACCTAGTTTCCACCTTGGGCTTCTGCCATACTGCTAGTCTGAGGCATAGTCTGCAGGGATCGTCACGGTATCATTTCAGAGGCAGTTTTTTATTTTTATTTTAAAGCATCCAGAAATAATTAGGGCAGAAAAGAGAGAGCGTAGCAGTATTTACATACAAATTGTCACTTAAAATGTGTCCAGTATTTCTTCAAGAAAAAAAAAAAATCAAGTCAACTGGAAAAAGGAAATTGCATTTCTAAGTCTTTAGTATTTTGTTTGTACAAACAAGCCGATGGAGTGGGTTTTCTCACTTCTGGGCTCGAGCGTCCTTGTGCCTGGACAGTTGCTAGAGAGCCGAGTGATGTCTGGAGTTCTTTTGAGGACAGGCAATTGAACAAATCCAAATGTCCTGAACTTTAGGTTATTTTATTGCTGTGGCCTCATGAAAAATACTGCTCTGGAAAGATGGCTTCAAATGCCTCTCCTGTCACCTTTTAAACAAAAGATCGCATAAGAGGCCAGCACCAGTCCTTGGCAGGCAGCCATTTGCCTTCAGAAAATGTTCGGCTATTAAAATGCCTGCCTCCCCATTCTGATCGATATGATTTGCTTTTATTTCGTTTTTGTGGCTCTTGAGAACAAAATAGTTACATCCTTTTCACAGGCCATTGAATAAAATAAGTTTCTCAACTCTTTTCAACTGTGTTTTCAAAATGTCAGACAGCTTGGAAGTTGTAAAGCCTAATACATCAGAACACATGCAAAGATTGCTCTGTCCAGTTGTGTAGGCTGTTAAAATTCTTGGTTGGCATTGGTATATAGATCAACTTGGAGTGTTCCCTCTGATTCTCTTGGGTTCACGGGCAATGCTGACCAAAGACCAGGCACACGGAGATAAGACACAATACACTGTCCAGCATATGTTCTAACTCAGTGCTTCTCAAAGTTTAACGTGCATACATACGCATCACCAGGGAATCTTTTTTTTTTTTAATTTATTGATTTAAATTAGTTTCAGTTATCCAGTACATTGGTTAGACATCTATATAGTTCATAAAACAACTCTCCCAACTGCTCCCTCCCTCCCCTGGCCCTCCACCTAAACATCGTATTAATGCTAACTGCATTCCCTATGCCGTGCTCCCCAGGTTCTGACTGACAGGTGCGGGGTGGGGCCAGGAGTCTGCAGCTCCAACAAACTTCCCTGTGACGCTGACGGAGCTGGTCAGCAGACCGCGTTTTTAGAGCAAAGTACTTTCACTCCTCTTTTTACCACCCGATTTGTTTTCTTTTCCCTCGAACAAGGTGACAAAGACTTCAGGCTTGAGGCCGATGGAACCGAGAGATATCAGAGCAGTTCGAGAATTAACCAACAGTTACCTGAAGCGGTTTCACCTGGCCCCAGTGATGGATGAAGACGAAGTAGCCCACTGGTTCCTCCCCCAAGAGCACATCATTGACACGTTCGTAGTGGAGGTAAAGATAAGGTGACACAATAGTACAGAGGATTATGGAAATACTGTGCTGTCGAGTCTGTTTTCCAGAAAGATCCCAGAGTGCCCATCTCTGTCCTCTCCTCCGTGACGGACACGATCTAAATCAGATTTCTTTAGAACCAGGTTTTCTTACAGCGTCCACTACTGGATAAGAGCATATTTTTACTTCTTGTGAATGGGAAATTGGGTTACTTTTCTGTGGTTACCTCTGTCATTAGCTGCTTTTTTCTGTTTTCAAAAAGCTACTTTGGATGATCTCTACTAAGGGAGATACATTCCAAAGTTTAATCTTCCTTTGGTTTGCAAAACTGGTTGTAACCGGACTACCTTTGGTCGAGATGGCATAATTTAGCCACTAAACTCAACCTTTATTCAGAGGAAGGAAAATAACAATTTAGATTTTCTGATTACTGGTTAGATGTGTGTAACATAGTGCTTTTTTAAACCTTTTTTTTTTTAAGCTTGGAATTTGTTGTTCAAATTATGTGCCACTTAGAAGCTCCTTTTGTTGAAGTGGGATTGGGTCGAGAAGTTGGAATTAAATCTGGTAAGTTACTCAGATGAGAGAAAGAGTGAGCAAGCCGGTTAGAAACTTCTGTAGCAGTCTGTTCGGCATTCAGGCGTGAGCCCTGAGCTGGACGTGGATTTTCGGCATCATCGGGCATTGTCTGGATGTCGGATTCTGGCCAACCTAGGGCAGTAATGGTGGGAACAGACGGAGTGAATTCAGAGGACATTTCTTGGGAACAACCGAGTGGTCCTCGTTTTTAAATCTTCATTTCTAAAGCAGGGCTGGGGTGGGCGTCTTTGTGTGCAAATCTTTCTTCACTTATATAAGTTTCTCCAGAGCAGCAGAACCCAAAGTTTTTGATCTCAGGACCCCTTCACTCTCTCAAGAATCATTAAAGACCCCAAAGAGCGTTTCATGTTTGTGGGTTACATCTGCAGATAGTTACTGTATTCAAAATTAAAACAAAAAATTTTAAGTATTATTTTGTAAGTCAGACAAAACCACATACCATACGATCTCACTAATATGGGAACTCTTAAAACAACAACAAACTCATAGAGAAAACAGATTGGTGGTTTCTAGAGGCAGGAGGTCGGGAGTAGGGGTGGATGAAATGGGTGAAGATGGTCAAAAATATAAGCTTCCAGTTATAAAATAACTGATGTACAGCGTGGTACTACAGTTAATAACTCTGGTATATTAGAAAGTTGCGAAAAGAGGAGATCTTAAAAGTTATCACAGGGGGAGAAAAACATAACTATGTTTGGTGAGGGATGTTAACTAGACTTATTGTGGTGGTTATTTTGTAATCTACACATAAGTCATATTGTAACATGAAATGAATATAAAGTTATATCCATTATATCTCAGTAAAAAAAGCAATAATTGAAAAATATGTTGTTTTACTTAATAACCATATAACAATAATAAACTCCATTACATTGTACCTGAATAGCATATTTTATATGAAAAAATAACTTTTTTCCAGAATATCAAAATTAATGAAAAGAGTGACATTGTTTTACATTTGCGCAAGTCTCTCTAATGTCCGACTTCCTAGAAGACAGCTGGGTTCTCACATCTGCTTCTGCATTGTCCGTTGTGATATATTGTTTTGATTGAAGTATATGAAAAAAAAAATCCTTTACATGAAGTATTGAAGACATGGAAAAGAATGAGTATTTTAATAGCCTTTTCAAAGAATTATGGATATGCAGTATCTGAAATCATAGTAATGAACTTTTATACTCTGTTAGATTAAAATCCACTGGCCTATCTTATTTTCGAATGACTCATTTACCAACGTATGAGTTTGCAACATCGTATACCGATCGTTTGGAAAATATTGGTTCGCTGAGTTATAGAAATCTTCCAAATGTTGATGTTTCATTATATCAAAAAATCACACTCATCGACATCACCACCATTGTCGTCATCAGGAAAGTTTAAAATGAAGCTCCTACTGGAACATACAGGATTTTCCAAACTGTAACTTGCACCTAAAAGCTCAAATGTTATCATTAGCAACACATCCTGCCAGTTTTTTTCCTTGACACGATAGGCTTACAACATTGATTTTCAGGATGTGCCAGATACCCAAGTCTGAACGACCAGTTTGCCAGCCCCACTTTGAAGTGATTTTCCATGAAAAAAAAAGGCTAGTGAAGCACACAGCTCAGCCCCCTGAGGGCTTCTTCAGACGGCCTTTGTGCCCCGGTGCGGGACAGACATGCTTTGTGTGTGTGCTCCCTTCCGCTTCATCACACAGAGGACTTAAAAGATGAGTTCTTAAGGGTCGAGGGTTAATAGAATTAATAATTCTTAATGCGGGACATGCTTAAGTGAAACCTGTTTTTAACCTCAAGGGTGTGGCTGTGAGGAATGAGGGGGCCACCGCTGTGGTTTGGTGCCACTGCCTTGTTTTGTGCAGCCGTCCACACGACGAACCAGGCAGGTAACTTCTTAGTGCTCTTATGAAAAGTGGTTTTGACCTCATAGACTTCTGAAAGGGTCTCAGGAACCCACAGGCATTCACAGATCCCACTCTGAGAACTGCGGCCCTCGGGTGGACACTTAGAAGCCAATCTGCCGAGTCTAAGTGCCACACCCTTTAACGTTACCAGAGATTGCCAAGTGCTTCTTAGCAGCGCATGAAAGAATTTCCTCACATCCTAACACTGGGAGGTAGTACTCCACTTTAAATGTAGGCCAGTCTGATGGGTATCAAGTGGTATCTTGCTTTTAATTTATATGTTCTTATTACTCATGAATTTGAACATCTCATCATAAATCTGTTAGTCATTTTTACTACTTCTTACATAAATAAGTTTGCTGTCTATATACTTGGCCTGTTTTTCTTTTTGACTATAATCTTCTTGATGCGTAAGTTTTTCCACATGCTGACTACTAATACTTTGTATTGTGGTCAATTTCTGGGCTCTCTGTTCTGTCCCACTGATCTCTGTATCTCTTCCTCTACCAGTCCCACGTCATCTTGATTATTACAGCTCTGTAATTCACCTTTCCATAAAAATTTAGAGTAAGCTCGTCTTTGTCTACGAAATACCTTGCGTTAAATCTATAGATTAATTTGGGGAGAACTGACAAGTCTTGTAATCCATGAAAATGGTATATCTCCATTTATTTAGATCTTTTAAAATTTATCAGCATTCTGTAATTTTCAACATCCAGATCCTATATGTATCTTAAGTGTATACCTAAACATATCATTCTCCTTGAAGCAATTATATAAATGGTATTATGTTTTTAATTTTGGTTTCTGTATGTTTATTTTTAGTATATGGAAATGCAGTTGCTTTTTCTGTATTGACCGTGTATCCTGAAACCTTGCTAAAATCACTTATTAGTTCCAGTAGTTTATTTGTAGATTTCTTTGGAATTCTACACAGACAGTTATGGCATCTGCAAATAGAAACAGTTTTATTTCTTCTCTTCCCATTGGTATGTCTTTTATTTCTTTTACTTGCTTTATTGCAGGGGCTACATCTTCCAGTACTTTGTTGAATAAGAATGATGAAGGTTGATATCCTTGCCTTTTTCTTGATTTTAGGGAAAAAGCATATAGTCTTCCACCATGAGGTATGGTATTAGCTATAGGATTTTTGTAGACATTTCTTCTCAATTTGAGATTATTTTCCTCCTTTTCTAACTTGCTGAGAGTTCTTATCATGAATCTTTCCAGTGCTTTTTTCTGCTTCAATTGATATGATCGTATCATTTTTCTTCTTTAGTCTGTTGATATGGTATATTACATTGATGTTGAAATGGTGACCACCTTTGCATTCCTAGAAAATATTCACTTGGTTATGGTGTTTAATTCTTTCTATACATCTTGGAATTTGGATTACTAATATTTTACTGGGTATATTTTTAGGTTCCTGAGAGATATTGATCTGTAGGGATTTTTTGTGGGGGGGGGTGGGGTACTGTCTTTTGTTTAAGTATCAGGATAATAGTGGCTTCATAAAATGAGTTAGGAAATGTTACTTTCCTCTTCTGTTTTCTAGAAGAGATTGTATAGAATTTTCTTTAAATGTTTGCTAGATTTCTCCAGTTGAAACCATCTGAGCTTAGAGAATTTATTTTTGTTAAAATCATAAATTCAATTTCTTTAATGATATAGGACTATTCAGATGATCTGTTTCATCTTTGTTGAGTTCTAATAGTGTGTGGTTTTAAAGAATTGCCCCATTTCTTCTAAATCGTCAAATTTATAAGGGTAAAGTTGTTCATAATTATTCTCTTGTTAATCTTTTAATGGCTATAGTATCTATAGTGATAACCCTTATTTTATTCCTGCTATTGATGATTTGTATCTTCTCTTTGTCAGTCTTACTAGCATCAAGTTGATTTTATTGATTTTTCTCCAGAGAACGAGGCTTTTGTTTCATTGGTTTTTCTCTATTTTTTGTTTTCCTATTTTCAATGTCACTGATTTCTGATATTACATTTATTTCCTTCCTTTTGCTTGCTTGCTTTGGGTTTATTTTGCTCTCTTTCTTCTTCCTTGAAGGAGGGACTTAGATTATTGAAACCTTTCTCTGTTACGATGTAAGCATTTAGTTCTGTAAGTGTCCCTCTCTGCACTGCTTTAGCTTTATCCTAAACATTTTGGTAGGTTGTATTGTCATTTTCGTTCAGTTCTATGTATTTTTTAATTTCCTTTGAGACTTCCTCTTTGATCTATGGATTTCTGAGAATTCTGTTGTTCGATTTTGATGTATTTAGAGATTTGCTATTGATTTCTAGTTTCATTCCATTATGATTGGTGAACACACTGTATGATTTCAACTCTGTAAAGGTTCTTGAGGTTTTATGGCCGTGTGGTCCATCTTGGTGAATGTGTGTGTGTGTGTGTGTGTGTGTGTGTGTGTGTGTGTGTGTGTGTGTGTGTGAAATTTTAAGTGGAGTCTTTATATGCCAGTTATATCCTATTGATTGTTATTCAGATTTTCTAAATCCTTGCTGATTTTCTTTCTAGTAGTCTATCAGTTGATGAGAGGGGTGCGAAAGCTCCCAACTATGATTGTGGATTTGTCCATTCTTCCTTAAACTCTGTCAGTTTTTCTTGATGTATTTTGAGGTTCTTATTTGGTACTTATTTATTTAGGACCTTTATATCTTCTTAGTGGATCGATCTTATATTATCATGTAATATGCCTCTTTGTCTCTATATTTTCTTTGCTCTGAAGTCACTTTATTGGATATTAATATAGCCACTCTTTTTTTTTAAGTTAATGTTTGTACAGTATATCTTTTTCAGTCCTTTTATTTTCAGCCTAATTATGTCATTGCAAACAGCATCTAGTTGGGCCATATTTCTTTATCCACTCTGTCAGTCCTTTTGACTGGTGTATTTGGACCATTTACATTTGATAATTATCAATATGTTAAAGCTTAAGTCTGCCATTTTATTTGTTTTGTTTATATCCTCTGGTTCTTGTTCCTCTCTTTCTTTTTCTTTGCCTTCCTATAGGTTATTCGAACATTCTTTTAGGATTCCATCTATATTTATTTAGGTTTTCATGACGGTTGCTCTGGGTATTACGATACGAATGTGTGATTTACCAGTCTATTGGTATGAACGTTTTACCACCCCAAGCAACCTCACTTCCATTTAGGTCCCTTTTCCTTCTCCACTTTTAAATATCATTATCTTGAATATCTGATGGTGTTATAATTTTTGTTTCAGTCATTGAAGTAGATTTATAAAACTCATAAGGAGAAGCATATCGTATACAGTTGACCCTTGAACAACACGGGTTTGAAGTGTGTGGGTCCACTTATATGCAGATAGTTTTCAATGAATATGTGAAGTACTGTAAATGTATTTTCTCTGCTTTATGATTTTAACATTTTCTTTTCTCTAGCTTACTTCATTGTAAGAATACAGTATATAATCTGTGTTAATTGACTATGTTATCTGTAAGGCTTCTGGTCAACAGTAGGCTGTTAGTAGTTAAGTTTTTGGGGAGTCAAGAGTTATATGTGGATTTTTGACTGAACAGGGGGTTGGCCCCTCATCTCCCCATTGTTCAAGGATCAAATGTATATCAAAATTTCTACCGTTTCTATTGTTTGTTCTTTCCTCCTGATGCTCTAAGATTCATTATTATTTCTTTTCTGTTTGAAGAATTTTCTTTGGCTAATCTTAAAGGTATGTCTACTAGCAACGAATTCTTCTGGTTTTCATTTGCCTAAGAATGTCCTTATTTCTCCTTCATTCCTGAAGGATAGTTTCACCAAATAAAGAATTCATGGTTGATAGTTTTCTTTCAGCACTTAAGAAAATGTGCTACTTCCTTCTGGCCTCTGTGCTTTCAGATGAGAAATCTGCTGTCAGATGAGTTGGTATTCTATAGGTAATGCATCATTTCTCTATGTCTACTTTCAAGATTTTGCTTCATCTTTATTTTTTGGAAATTCAGCTATGATGTCTTGGAGTGGATTTCTTTGAGTTTATCCTGTTAAGGTTTACTCAGCTTCTTGAACCTATTGTGTGTGTTTTGCCAAATTTGGGGAGTTTTCAGCTATTATTTGTTCAAATACTCCATGTTTTCTCATTTCCTTCTGGGACACCAATGAAGTGTACGTTGGATCTTTTGTTATTGTCCCACAGATCCCTGAGACTTAATTCATTTTATTTTTCAGTCCGTTTTTTCTCTTTTGTTCAGACTGGCTCAATTCTACTGAAATCATCAAGTTCAGTGATTCTCTCCTCTGTCAGCTCTACTCTACTATTAAATCCATCCAGTGAGTTATTTATTTAATATCTCGTAAATTATTTTTTAAGTTGAAAGTCTTTATTAAAGCTTAAAGTTTAGGTCTTAAACTCATCTCTAATACTAAGCTGCTAATACAGCAGAATAGAGAATCACTTTAGCTTAATGCCTCTAATTTCTTAATGTCTAAAAAAAAGTTGTAATGAATCAGAAGCACTCAAAAATCAGATAATCCATCCGTATGGAACTGTTTTTTTTCTGCTGAAATCCTAGCAATGGCATGCACGGGGGTCTAGCCTCCTCAGCCGTATAATTCAAACATATTGTAGTTTGAATTAGATACAAACCTCATAGGCCACCACAACTATTGAAACACCCCAGTTTCTTGTATGGAGGCATACCAGTGATTAAATCAATACCACTTTTTCATCCCTTTTGATTTTGATAGCTTCAGATCTTCTGTTATTCATATATCTACATTTTGTTGCAGTACCAGTGCCTTTCTCAAGCCTCTAAAACAGCTTCTGAATTTTATCCAATTTGGATTTAAGCTGATGCAATTCTTACCTTGTGCCAAGAAGATGCTAGATATTATACGGTATCTTTTAGTTGGGAGAAGGCTGTCTTTTAACCCTTAGCACTCCTATTTCTGCAAAAACAATGAATCTACTTTGACCACTTTTCCATAAGTCTGGACTCATCACTCATCCCAAGGAAAGCTTTCCTTTTACAGCATTCTGCTTCTTCAGATCTTTATGCAGATCATTCACTAGCATTTAAGATAAGGTTACAACCCCATGCCCTTCTCGATCTCTACTCAACATACTCTATGGGGCTCCGAATCGGACTGTCAAGAGAGAAGCAAGAGTTATTGCTTTTTGCTCTAACAGAAGTTATGGTGTAAGTCACAGGTCAAAACGTTAGCTTAAATGCATGGATGAGATTTGTTCTAGGAGGTATTTACCTGACGTTACCTTTGTTCTTTAGAACTCCAGTGGTAAACTAACTGACTTCCTGAGCTTCTACACACTCCCCTCCACAGTCATGCACCACCCTGCTCACAAGAGCCTCAAAGCTGCCTACTCATTCTACAACGTTCACACGGAGACGCCCCTGCTGGACCTCATGAGTGACGCGCTCATCATAGCTAAATCGGTAAGCAGCTTGCTCTTTTTTGTGCTATGTGTTTCTCCAAATATGTGTATCAAAGTATATAAAGCATCTTACTGTATTTTACATCTTACTGTGGAATTCACTGGAGGTATTTTTTACTGTCGACCATGAGTCAAAGGAAAAGTTTTGATAAGAGTTTCTTTCAAAATGTTAGTGGCCCTTTTCATCATTAATTCTACTGCAGTTTAACCAAAAAGACATGTTGTAAACATTAGAAATTTTAACCCTTATAAGAATACATAAAATCCGTAAGTACTATAAGACAAATACATGATTCTACGACACAAGAAAAATACATGAGTATTTGCGTTACAGTGAATAATTAGCAACAGTAAGTTTTTTCATTTATCTAAGTCGTCTCTGAATTTTAAGGTAAAGGAATTTTATTTCTAAAATTAAGGGGATTATTGTTAAAATTTACAGAATTTAAAATGAAAGGAATTAAATTCAAAATATGCCTTGCTATATTTGCATTATTTATCTTCATCCTCAGTGTAGTAGTGAGGATAATTGTTGAATTATTGCTACAAGTAAACATTTCCCTTTAAAAAGAAACTCAAATAAGCTGACAGATACATTTCGACGTTATTATTGTCGAATAAGAGAAAATATTGTTAATGAGAAATTGGGAACAACACATCCAAAGTGTCTTCCTTGCATTTATCTAGTGTTAGATCATTAAAAACATTTTTTAAAAAATCTATTACTGTTGGATCCCAAAAATCAACATTATCCTGATTCTTTGATCCTACTACTAGTTTTCAACTAGTTCCCCCACCACCAAAAAGGCCTGTAATAAGTTATTCAAGGTAAAAACTCTGAGAAATCAAAATTTAAGTGCTTCATCTATATCACATTTTGAATAGTATTATCTAACATTAAAAGAAATTAGATTTTTACTATTAAAATTTTACTAAATTTACTTCCCAGCATCAGCCTGAGACAGGTATACTATTTAAAGTTTTTAAAACTTCAACTGAGTCAGAACTTAGAAAGTTCTTGACATGAAGCCACCTAGCCAACTGTTCTTGCTAAAATAAGGACAAAGGATTTTCTGAAATCTTAATAGATTATGTCAGTGTTAGCCAGCATACTATTTTTTGATTTAGCATTTCTGGATAATCTTGCTAACTCCATCAGATTCACTGCTAGTTGTATAAGACATTTTTGAACTGAATTCTTAACCTATACTATAGATTGCTGACATTAAACCTTATTACAAATGCAGGTTATTATGAGAGGAAATGAGTGTTATACTGAAATACAGACTATAGAAAACACTCTAATCCTTTGAAATTTTAAATGTTAAATCCTTTTTACATTGGCAGAAAGGATTTGATGTATTCAATGCATTAGATTTGATGGAAAATAAGACATTCTTGGAAAAACTCAAGTTTGGTATAGGAGATGGCAATTTACAATACTACTTGTACAATTGGAGGTGTCCAGGAACAGATTCTGAAAAGGTAAGAGAAGTTAATATGCCCCTTGTAAACTTAATAAATTTACCTAGGAAATTCCATACTTGCTTCCTTTAAGGACTGTTGAGATTTTTAGTGGCTTTTTAAACATACAGATCTATTGTACTACATTTTCTTATTTACCTATTCTTACTATTCCATTTCTTCCCACCCTTTAGGTTGGACTTGTATTACAATAGGGGGCTATCTCCATTTATAGAACTCTGACGCCGTCATTTGTTAATATTCCATTGAATGATTCCTGGAACTGCCATTCCAAAGAAGAATAAAAGCACAACTTAAGTGAAATCGATGTAGTTGGTAACAATCAGAAAAGATGGGGGAAAAAAAATTCATGTGACCAGTACTACATATTTCTAGCTAGAACGTTAACATTCTTCCTTTCTTTTTTATCACCGTTTACCTATTTGTAGGAGGGATGAAAGGGCACAAAGAGCACATTCCTCTAACTTTCAGACTTTTGGCTATGTCTCGGTGAAGAGGAGGTATTTTTCCATTCTCTAGAAGAGGGACTTTTTTAAATGGAAGAAACAGAAGTCACAGAAACGTAAGAAAATCTTTGCTATTGTGTGGAGATAAACGGCTGCTTTTCTGTTTATTAAGTGATGGTCTGTTTGTCTGTGTAGCAGAATGAAGGATCCATTTGGGAAATTTTGACTCATATTACCTTGCCTGCTATCATTTATGGCATCGGCACTTCCGTAACTTGATGAATCATGGGTGTTTACATGTAGAGCAAGATAAAGATGTACTGGTGATGACTACCTTTATTTCTCCAGAAGCCAAGTTGCCAAATCAAGGGACACACACATTTGTACTTTAATTTTCAACAGGTCAGTAGACTGGCTCAAAAAGTTTTGTGCAAATAAGGGTGCTCTCGGAGATAGTATGCACCATGCTGACTGGGCTTTGCTGCTGCTGCTGCACAAACTCGTTTTTTTCTCAGCAACAGCGAGGATATGTGAGGAAAAGAAAATGAAACCTCTGAAGTCAAAAGAAATGCCCGGTGGAATTTAGTGCTATCAGGACATTGATAGTTTGAATGTTTTTCTTACTTATGCAAAATTGCACATATTCCTTTACGCTGACTTTAATTTATCATGAAAGCTGTCATATTAATGGAAAATGTCTTATTTGTAAATAAGTATGCATAATTTTGTTACTGGTGTTTTTATCTAGAATTTGAAAAACCAAGTTTCACAATGTACATATATATGTATATATTGCCAGTAGTCTGAGTTGAAAAGAGATGCTGAATGAGGCCACATAAATTGGCCATGACTCAAATACCACAAAATAGATACTTCTTCCTGCCTTTCCTCTTCCAGTGCCTAGGCTGTTCAGTCCAGAGAAATTTAATTATTTTAGACAACATGATGATGCTTTTCCTTCATGTTGTAAGTGGTCAAATGAAACCAATCATATCTTACACCAATCATATCTAGCAAGAGCTAGCAAACTGTGGCCCATCATCTAAATCCAACCTATAGCCTGTTTTTGTACAGCCTGCAAGCTAAGGGTGGTTTTTACACTTTTGAGTGGTTGGAGGAAAATAATAACATTTTGTGTCATGTGGAAACTGTATGAAATTCAGATTTCAGCATCCATAAATAAAGTTTTATTGGAACACGGCCATGCTCATTCATTTATGTGTTGCCTGTGGCTGCTTCATACTACAAAAGGCAGAGTTGAGTTGTTTCGACAGAAACTGTGTGAACCAAAAGACCTAACTTATTTGCTGTCTGGCCCTTTACAGAAAACAGTTGTTGAGCATGATTTACACTAAGGAGCTGAAAGCCACGCCTGCAGCTTGTCATTATGCTCAAGACCAACCCAAAGCCACGGTATCCCTGAGACTACCAGCAGAGGGCGCGCATGGGCCCTGCAAGTAGAGCATAATTTAGTCCGGGCTGTTTTTTTTGGTCCGGGCTTCTTGAAGACAAATAGGGAGACGTCCCATTTAGGATGATTCAAACCCAATCACATTATTGTTCTTAATAGAAGATGAAAGGCTTCGAGAAGCAAAACTGAACCAATTCACTGAAACATTTTTTTTCAGATACCAGCATTAAGTAAATGAGATTTTTAACTTCATTTGGAGCCAAGGCTCTAGTTGAAAAATTATGTTCCATTCATTTTTATGGCACGAAGTCGTGCAAAGTAGGTTTTCAAATCATTGCAGAATTGTCAGTCCAAAATTTTATTATACGCTTACCTCCTGATGAAACAGTGGCACTGTTCCTTTATTCATTTATAAACTTCGTTCCTGAATTTATCTTTCATTTTATTAATAACTAGAACATCTGCCTCTATAAGATTACCCAATGCACATTTCAAAATAATAAAACTGCTTGTGTTTAAGTAGCCGTTAGAACTAAATTTCAATGTCATATGGTGTTTTCCATATTCAAAAACACATCTGTCCTGCATCCCTTGTCAACGCTCTATTTTCTATTTCATGAGGTATCCTTTGCCTTGTGTGTGTGTGTGTGTGTGTGTGTGTGTGTGCGCGCGCGCGCGCGCGCGCGCCAAGATGTCATTCAGTGAAATTTCAATGAGTGGAGGAGGCATAATCCAGAATTTAGGATGAAAATAGACTTTGGCGATGCTTCTCCTTAAATTAGAGAAAGTAACTTTTCCAAACTCACACGAAGTAGCAGACACTTGAACACAAAGAGCCTTGATTATGCTCCATTTACCAACATGAAGGATGCGGGTCATTGCAGATCCACCTCTGAGAACCCAGGCTCCTTAGTTAATTTGTTATTCTCTTCCCACCTCATTTCACCTAAGTACTAGCATGCTTTGCATGTTAAATTTCCAAGGGAAACAAGTTAACCCTATAAAGGGGTGAATTCTAACTAGTCGAAACACTTTATCTGGCTTTTTCTGTGTCAAGCCTTTCTTCCAAGCCTATGCTTAAGCCCAACTACAAAGAAAGTCAAATCAATAGGAAAAAAAAGCGTTCCTGAAGACAGTGTATTTATTGCTTGGCATTTAGTACCTTTCCTTTAACTTATAACATATCTGCAGTCCAGTTTCACCTACCCTGCTAACTAGAACCATGTTTATTGTGGCACATTTTCCAAGATTCATAGATGTTACGTGCTGTAGGATACAGATGTTCTTGATCACAGCATTGTACCAGCCTTTTAAAAAGTGAATTTATACATGCATGGACGTTAGTTTCAATAAACTTGTTTTGATATGCATTTCTGAATATTTTCTGCAGTGTTTTAAGCTTCAGCATATCTGTGCTGTAAAAGGAGTCTTACACATTTGAAAGTATCTGAAGAATATATGTAAAAGTAACTGATTTTATTAGTTTCAAAGCTTTTTTACAAGGTGTGATTTTCCAATCATATGAAATGACAAGTTTATACAAGATTACTTTGAAGCAGCTTTTTTACTTTTGGGTGGTTTCCTTTTTTTATTAGGGTTTGGAATCAGTTTCTTTATTTTAAGGGGTTGTAACACTACAGTCCGCTGACCTTCAACAAGCTTCCTCTTATGCTTAGAGAAGTCTTCAAAGGAAGTTGCCAGAATCTCTTTGTCTTGGCTTTCCAAAGATTCAGTCTCTGAATTTTCCCTGGAGTCTTCGAGTCTGTCTTGAAGCCATGGGACATTTAGACTGGGAACTCTGGGAATTATAGCATTTACTTCATCGACAAAGTCGGTGGTGTCCTTTCTGAATCCCAAGGCCAGGACACATTTTAAGCCAATGACAGGCGCGATTCTCTCGCTGAGACGAGGAACCTGACAAGCAGGAACCATTCTGCTTAAACTTAACTGAATCAGGTGTGAGGTGATGATGGCAGGCTTGGCTGACTTACACACCAGGACTAAAAGCAGTTCGTCCCTTTCCAGAGCCCTGGTGACTTCGTTGACGCCAATGGCAAGCTGCCTCCTGGCGTGGACCGGGGTCCACCCTGCCACCTGTTGGGCGTCTTCTGGCTGCTTCTCCTTCAGATCCTCACTCGCATCAACATCTGTACTACATCTGTCCCTGCTTTGTTTTTTTAAAAAAGGCTGCTTTTTCTTCCTCCTCTTATCCTCAATCTTCTTAAGACCAATAGATGTGAATCTGTCTTCGAGTGTCTGTAAGAAGAAGTGTATATCCTCGCGCTCCAGAGCGCTCCAGCAGATGGTGTATGGGTTGTTCAGTGAAGTCTTCACAGTCAAAGGCCTTGTCTTCCGGACAGAGCCCCTCCCTGGTGCCTGAGGAGCTGCGGCCATCCTGAAAATCCTTCATCGTGAAGCAAAACAACAAGGAAAATGTGTGTTAACTAGCAACGCATGTCTTAAGACTATCCCGGGTGTACTAGTTCTGATTCTGGATAGGCTATCTCAAGCCTGATTACAGAAAGACCAGTTAGGTGACCACACACTTAACTTCTGTCGTAAGATTAAGTAATTTATTTTCCCCATTTTTTTATGATTTTGTCTTTATTCATATACAAGTAATATGAGTGTTCTGCATTATTGAAATCACAGTGAAATCTTATTTATTTCATTTATTAAAAATATTCCATGTTTCTACTTGTTCATAATTATTCATCCTTTCAATGACTGTATGACGTTAATCTTATAGATTTGTTACTATTTTGAAATAGCTCTCCAGTTAGGGTTCCATTCATTCATTCATTCCACAAATATTCACTGAGAACTTCCAGTATGCACACAGTGTTTAGGCACTGGGGTTCATCAGTGACAAGTCCCCATGTCCACCCACAGAAGTCCCCATGTCTGCCTGCATGGAGCTCACAATCTATGAGGGCCCCAGAAGCCTCTGCCATTTATAATTAACCAGGTGTGATACTTTCAAAGAACCGTTACAGTACTATATGCACATTATTGAAAACTCAAACAATGCTTTCATTCTATGCCCTTTTGTAAGCCTCCCTCCCTGGACCGAGCTTCTTGTTTACCCTCCCTAAAGCATCTGATACACAGCAGGTGGACAGCCCCCCTTTCCATGGTTATTCTACGCTGATTGCTCCTCCAGCCAGCAATTTGATGACAACTACGGAAACTTTGTAATGAAACTTAGAGAGATTAATCCATTAAGAAAAAATAACCCGAAGGATCCTTACTGGGAAAATGTTATAAAGCACTGGTTTAGGGGGCATATGCTGTTTCTTCTGCCCAGAGGCAACTGCATATTCCTTTCTCATCCCTAAGTTTTCTTCTTCATCATCTTCCTAAGCTCAGCTAAGGGCCGTAGGGACTCACGTGGCAAAACTCAGGTAAAAGAAGCCAGCACTAGAGGAGTCTGGAGGTGGGAACTGTCCCTATTTCCAGGGGACCAGTTTCTCATTCTAGATGTCCCCTCATTCCAGGTCATCTATCCCACCGAGGCTTGCCCTCCCGGAAAGGCCCCATGCACGATTAGTTCTCCTCACCAATTCAACTCCTACATACTAGGCTAGCTGCTGATGCAAGCGAGCAAGTGCCTCTGTGGAGTGTGTCAGAATTTATAAGACACTTTCTCCATGTATTACTGAGCCTCACAAAATACCTGTCATTGCCCAATATGTGGTTAAGGAAACAGACTCCAATCAAATAACTTGCTCAAAGTCACAGCTGGTTTCCAAATCTAAATTCTATGCTCTTCCGACGCTGGCAGCACCTTTAACCTGTTAAAACATACAGATGGTTGGTCCCTATAAAACAGGGCCACACTCGTAAAAAGCTGTGAACCTGATAAAGACCAGAAGTAGAGACCGTGGGTATGGAACAGGCAGCCTTTCTACTCTGGACAGCCCTGAGAACTGGTCTCCCAACCTCTACTGGTCCCCAGTATTCTTTCCAAGTCACCTTCTTAAAGAAAACCAAAATTCTGCTCCTTGGGGTAACAGCAGACCTTGTTCATGTCAGTACCGCCCACTTCCAGAGATTCAGTATCTACTGCCTTCACCGTAGCTCCAGGGCACAGCCTTCCCGAACTCCCATTATCTCCATGCTCCCCCAAGCACAAGGGTGCATGCATGGCAGAGGCTGCCATCAGGTTGGAGGACAGAACTCCTGCCAAGCTGCAAGTCAGTTAACGTGTCACTGTTCAAATAACAGAAAATAAATACTGAAATAAGGACTTACCGTTATGTGCTCTGGAGGGGGAGCAAGGTAGGCATTTAACTCCTCCCGTCTTCAGAATCTAGTGGGGGAGACAAGAGCCAAGAAGTTCGGATAAGCAGAATCTTATGCCCTGTAATCCGAACACAAAGTCCTGACTGGTAAGGAGAAGTAGCAGCTTCAGGGGAGTAAAACAAAGCCTTGTTGCAGTGCCTTTTGAGCTACTGCCTATAGGATCAAGTGCAAACTCTAAGATGACATACAAGGCCCTCCACGCTCTGCCCCCATCTCCTTAGAGGCCCCACCGTGCACGTTATTTCGCACTGCTGAATCACATACTACTGAATGAGGCCACTATCTCACCACATCTTTATACACATTCCCTCTCTGCAATACTACTCCCACCCTCAGCGCCAGCTTTCCTACTTCCACAAGTATTTCTGGATGATCCATGATGCACCAAGCCATAAAGTATTACAGAATAAAAAGTCTCTGGCTTCACTGAGCTTAGAATCCATGAGAAAGGCATATCAGCAGGTAATACGATACTATGTGCTGCACATTCAGGTCAGAGAAACACAGAATTCTAAGGGAACATATAGCAGAAGCCCGGTTTAGTTGAGGGAATTTGGCAGGGCCTCCTAGAGGAAGCTATCTTTTAACATATATCTGAAGAATGCTTATCAAAGGAAGCAGGAAGTGGAAAGAGTATCCAGGGAACAGCCTTAAAGGAAATGAAATAAGTTCAGTGTCATTGGGGTAGAGATGCTAGAGAGAGTGGTGAGGTATGAGGAAAGCAGGTAAGGACCAGACAGTGAAGGTCCCTGCAGGCCTTACAGTGGGAAGCAATGAACGTCTCAAGCAGAGGAGTGGCATGATTACGAAGGCACTGCAGTAAGATCTTTGGCCTGGAAAGGTCTGGAAGGGTCCTTTGCCAAGAGTGGAAGCAGCAAAGTAGTCCCGGAAAGAAATGATGGCCGCAGAGGGTATGGACAGAAATACACGCTTGCTGAAATAATCAAGAAGGGAACATTTACCCAGTTGTGATCAACTGGGAGTAAAGCAGACGAATGACTCAGAGATGCCTCCGTTTACGGATCCGGTAGCGGAGGGGAGAGCTCCAGTTCCCAGAGGCTGCAATCCTGACCTGGAGTTAATCCCTCCCTTTGTCTGCGGCCCCTCTACCCAGTGCCTTCGTACCTCACCACTTAGCACAAGCGATTGTAGTTACTACGTGGTCCGTCTCCCCTTCTAGGCTGTGGTGTACCGAAGGGCCAGGCTGGGGCTTTAGTATTTCCTGTAACCAAAGGATGCTCAACTCCAGGCAGAGCGCGGGGCGTGAGCCAAGACCCGGAGGCCGGAAAATGGGCCCGTCCGGACGGTGGCGGCCGGGGAGGCAGGCGTCTGGGGGTGGCCTGGGGCCTCCAAACTCCACCAAGTCCCAGCCACGATCCCACCCGGGGTGGGACCCTCCGGCTCACGGGCCCTGCTCCCACTCACGATGGCGACGGCTCCACGTGCGCCCCCGTGCCCGTGCGCGCCGCCCTCGCCCTCCCCGGCCCCGATTTCCAAATGCTCGGGGAACTTCTCATTTCCTCATCCTGCGTTATTAGCTCACTCGCCGCGGAGAAGGGCTACTCACTGCTTCGCACGGCCCGGAAACGAGGCCCCACGTATAGAATCCCCGAGCTGTGTTTGGAGCGAGGGCGGCGACTCTGGACAGGGCCCTACCGCAGCAGTGCGCAGGCGCGCCGCAAAGTCGGTCTCGCGTGATCTCACGGTTGCTACGGTAACTTGCAGCTGCCTGGCTGGACTGCCTGGTTTGCGGGCCGGGCTAGTGAAGGTTGGTCAGCTCACCTGTCACCCTCTCTCTCCCTTCTGACCTAATTTCTACTTTTCAGTGCCCGGCAGCCTTAGCCATCTCTCTGTCCCCGCTTTTCTGTATTTGGCTTGCCAAAGGGGCGCAAAACTCTAGCCCCGGTCCCAGTGCCCCCAACTCCATCGAATCCCTGCGGGAATCCCCAAACGCCGTGAAAATAAAGATAAATGGAGAATAAGGAGTGCTTGGAGGAAAAAGCATGTTTGCAGACAACAGTGTAGGCAATATTGAGCCCCCTGAAAGAGAAGGAGAG
>NW_011888830.1:102645-109290 GCF_000151845.1 Pteropus vampyrus
TCTACTGAGTCCACCCATTCAACTGCTAATCTCATTCAGAAACACTGAGAAATAATGTTTAAGCTGGGTACCCCATGGTCAGTCAGGTTGGCACATAAAATTAACCACCACAGTGTGACTGTTCTTATATCATATGTAACAATAACAATTGTTACACAGACAGTAATCAGTTACTAAGAACAAACTAACTATGAGCTACAAAATCAAAGAACGGCCTTTGAGTCTGCTATTGAAAGCTCCGCTAGGTAGGACTGTATTATACTCCAAAGAGGCAATATAAATGTGAGGCATTTCAAGTAGTTAAGCAAGCCGTAAACAACAGCGTGGTGGCAGTGCCACACATCCATAAATAGCACCACTAAGGAGAAAAAGAACCTAATTGGACTCAGACCATTTATTATACTTACACGACAGCAAAAGCAAGATCAACGTGATGTCTCTAGTCACAGAGGTCAGATAAACATAGGTTTATGCGTGGTGGGTCACCTTGCATTGACACACCAACTTTAAAACTCAGCCTAGCAATTTCAGAGATATGCAGAAGCCAGCAACTAGCTGTACCCTAAGGAGGCGAGGGGTGGGGGAGGCAGAGCAGAGAGGACAAGATGAACAGCCCTCCTCTCGGCCGAAACTGGGGAAATGAAAGGGAAACAGCTACATGAGAGTCTCCCACAAGACGGGGAGGCCTGGAGGAATCGCAGGGCGCTCTGCCCAGGCGCCGGTCGGACTGCAGTCAGGCCTGGCCTCCGTGGCCAGGTGGGGACGTGGGAGGTGGTCAGGGGGCCTTGGCAGAGCTGTCCTATTAAAAAAGATAAATTTGAAAGACCTTAAGTCAGATGGTAATAAGGTCAGTCTGAGACATCTTTTTTATTTTTAATAAATCATTTTTAACTTTTTTTTTTTTTTTTTAGGGAAAAGTCCTAATGTCAGGGGTTTCCAACCCCCAGGCCACAGACCGGTACTCTTAGGAACTGGGCCACAAGGCAGGAGGTGAGCGAGCAAAGCTTCATCTGCATTCGCAGCCACTCTCCAGAGCTAGCATCACCACCCCAGCTCCACCTCAAATCATCAGGCATTAGAGTCTCATAGGAGAACCCGTCCCTGGTGCCAAAAAGGTTGGGGACCACTGCTTAATGTGATATGATACTAGACTTTTGATTTTCCATAGGTCCTAAAGAGCCAGCACCAATTTTGGAAATAAAATGTCTATATGATATGAAATGGGCTGCAAGTAACTGTCAAAACATGCCATATGTATTTTACATATACAGGCCCTATAATTTTAGGATTATTTAAAGTATATATGTAAATTATATATAAAATATGAATTAAGTTATCATAGAATTTTTTCTGAAGCAATATGAGAACAAGTGATTGAGAAGCATTTTTAAAATAGAAATGTACACATGTGTCTGTGTATCTGTATTAGGTGAAAAAAATGTAAATAACATTTTATTTTGTTCAATAGTATTTATTGAGCATCTTTTATGTGCCAGGGAATGTGCTAGATGCTAGATATGTAAGAAGGGAGAAACGATTTTTCTTCCTTTCCTTCCTCCCTCCTTTCTTTCCCTCTCTCCTTTCCTTCTTTTTTATTCAACAGATAACAGTATTTATTGAATTCTAAATGTTGAGGTTAAAGTAGTGAACCAGACAAAGTTCTGTTGCAGGAGACAGCCAACAAACCAAGTAAAATATGCAGAATGTCAGATCATGACATAAATAAAGCAGGGAAGGGAGGAAGGGGGCGCTGGGGTGGGGCGATAAAAGGCCTCCCTGACAGGTGACATTTGAGCGAAGACCTGGAGGGAGGTAAAGGACTGAACAGTGCAGACCCCTGGGAAAGAATGTTTGGAGGTGAAGGCCCTCAGGCAGGAGTGTGCATGCCTGTGAGACCCGCAAGGGGGCCCGGAGCAGCAGGAGCCCTTTGCAGGAAGGTGAGAATGGGAGGGGAGGAGAAAGGAGATGGCTCCCAGCTGGGAGACCAGACTTACTGAATAATACTTAAAACTTAAAAGATTGGTCAAGGCTGCTGGAAAAAGAGCCAAGGTACAAAAAATGGTTCCCTTTCTTTATACCACTTGCGAACAGATTTAAAAAATTAATTTTTTTTTGTAAAAGCCTCCATGTACATCATCATCAAAAATTATCAAGTTACTTGGAAATAAATCTACAAAAGATGCACAGGACCTTCAATGGAGAAAATTAGAAAGCTTTATCTGAAAACATTAAATAAGACAACAAATTGAAAGTGATAAATGAGTCGCGAATAGTAAAACTGTCATAAAGGCATCATCCTACCCATCTCCACCCAAATGATGTAGAATTTCAGTGCGATTCCAAGAAAAATTCAAATTTTTTGTTTTGTGGAACTTGACTTATAGATGTTAAAACTTATATACAAGAACAAAGTGCCGAAAACAACCCTTCCTGGAGAACAAAATAGGGAGGATTTAATAATTAAAACAGTGTGGTGTAGGTGGATGAATAAACAAATAGAGAGCCCAAAAAACTATTCTACAATTGCTATTTGTATTTTCTCTTAAATACACTCTAATCAGATGCCCCCACCACTGCATTAAAACTCCTCTTACGGCCATCAGTGATCTTGACAGTGACCGAGATCCAATCATTAATTCCCATTAATTCCCAGTCCTCTAACCTGACATACTTTTTCACCTGCTATGCTTTCTTGACTTGGTTTCCAGGACAGCACATTTTCTTGATTTTTCTCTTACTTCGACGGTCGCTTCCTCTCTGTCTCCTTTGCGTGGTCTTCCTCTTCTCCCCAAACTCTTAATGCTGGAATTTGCCGTGGCTCAATCTTCAGTCCTCTTCTCTTTCTCCTCTATGTACATTTCGATTTATAGGACCATCTAGTCTCAAGTTTCTAAATACCATCTCTACGTTCATGAGTCACACAGTTATATACCCAGCCTAGACTAGACTTGGGTAGCCAACTGACTACTTGACATATCCACTTGGATATCTGATATCTCAAAAGTAACATGTCCAAAACTGAACGTCTGACCTTTGCCACCCACCAAACCTACTCTGCCTATGGTCCTTCCTATTACTCAGGTCAAAAATCTTGGAGTTATCCTGACTCCTCTTTTTCCTTCACAGCCCATATGGAATCTATCAGGGACTCCTGCTGACTCTACCTTCAAAATATATCCAGAATCTGAAATCTACTTCTCACTACCTCCACTGCTACCACTTGAGTTTGGGAGCTCCATAAGTTCTTCCCTGGGTTATTATTACTCTAAGGATCTTGCTTCCAACCTTGTTCTGTAGTCTATTTTCAACACGGTAATAAGAGTGATCCTTTTAATAAGTAATTCAGATCATGTCAGTCCTTGCTCAAAACCCCTCAATTGTTCTGTCTCACTTCCACTAAAACCAATGGCTTCATGCAAGGCCTTATATGATCTGGTCTCCATCTCCTGTCCCTGGACCTCTTCTCTTACTACTCTGCTCTGGCCACATTGGCTCCTTGCTGTTCCTCCTGCCTGGGAATCTCATTCCTTAGGGCCTTTGTGCTGGATGCTATCTTTTCAAGAAAAGCTCTTTCACAGGGATCTTCCTGGCCAGCTCCCTCATCTCCTTCAAGTTTTTACTCAAATATTGTCTTCTCAAAGAGACCTATCCTGATGACCCTATTTACAATATTAAGTCATCTCCTCCACCCATATACCCAAGGCTCTCCATTCCTTTTGCTCTGCTGTTTTGAAAAATCAAAAGTCGTTCCAAATCGGTAACTTTCTTGACACTGAGTTTGTCAGTTCTTTAATCACCTTGTTCCTCCGTGTTTCTATTTAAATGAAAAGTCAGAAATTAACTTCTCACATGACCGGGAAATGCAGTTCCTCTTTTTTGAAAATTTGATCAAATGTGAGGCCCAATCCCATTCTGTGTGTCTGCAGACTTGGAGGGACTTTAGGTTTGTTCCCTGGAGAATGGGGTCAGATCGAATAGGTGTGTAGTCCTGTCCTTTACCATAATCGAAAACTAGTTAGCATGTGTTCGTAAGGTAAGTGTTTTTGCTTTATAAAGAGAAGAAAAGACGCAAAATGTCAGCCTTTTTCATTCCTGATAACCTGTGCCTAGAGATGAGTGGAGAGACGTGGGTGGTCTGAACAAATGCTGTCAACCGTCTAGGTTTCTAGGAATTATCGAGAGAACAGAGGTATAGACAAAAAAAAAGGAATCCCCAGGGAGGTCCGCGCCCTGGGGAGACCTCTATAAATTTCCTGCAAACAACCTCTTGAGAAGGAATCAGGGAGCGAGCCAAGAGAGCAGAAGAACTCATTTAAATTCCCTTCCCTTCGCCTTTCCTGTTGCAGCGGCGCGGGCAGCTAACCCCTGCGGGCGCGGACTCCAGGGCTGCCGAGCCTCACCGCCCAGCCCCGCCCCCTGTGCTGGCGGCCAATGGGAGCCGGCCGTGCGTGGGGGGCGCGGCCAATGGGAGCCGGAGGGTGGGGGCTCGCTGCTCTTTAAGGAGCGGCGGGAGGTGGGGGTCCCAGGAACCGAGTGTCAAGAGTGCGCCAACGGCTGGAGTGTCCCCACCATGTCCCTGCAGGTGAGCCAGAGATCGGCAGGTCGCCTCGGAGGGCATTCTCTCGGGAGGGAAGCGCTCAAGGGGGCGTGGGGCCGGCGTGACGCCCTCCAGGCGGCGGCGCGTCTCGGACCCAGCGGCCCGCGTCCTCGCCCCGACCCCCCCGGAGCGGTCCGGGGTGACCCCGAGGACACTCCCACCCCTTAGTGAGTGCCCCCTTATTGCAGTGGAGACCACAGTGGTGTCATTTGTTGACGACGGGCCGGAACTCCCTATGGCAACTCTTGTGGAACCCCGGGGAATGGTTAAACGCAGAGCAGGCACAAGCCCCAGGGAGGGTGGACCAGGCGGCTCCGGGAGGACGGGGCGGCCCCGCTCCGCCACTCTTTCCTTCTTGGAGACGGAGGCGAGGGCGGCTGGGGTCTCACCCGCTCCTCTTCGCTCCTGGGTACGTCCGGGGGTTCTCTTGGTTAAGGACAGACTGTAATTTAAAAATCCCGGTTTTTTTGACATAACGAAATAATCTATGTTCAAGGGTGGAAATTTTGAGGAAAAAGAACAAAGTAAGTAAAAATCATCAGGAATTTCTTCATCAAGTGATAACCACTGCTGACATAATGGATGCTTTTCTCCTATATACGAGAAATGTGTGTGCGCATGTGTGTGTGCACGCGCGCAGGCATGTACATGTACACGTTCATGTGTGTGGGTATATGTGCACACCGATTATGCTGTTATGTTTATACAGTTTTGTTCCTGTACGTAACACTATGTTACGAGCATGTTTCTCATTAAATATTCTTCTAAAATACGATATTTTAAAATATCTGCTTACAGATTTTATGGAATGAGCACGGCTCACTTCATTAACCATTCTTCAGGCAATATGTTAGGAGGGTAAAGACACATACTCCAGAGTCAGCGGGGTTCAAATCCAAACCTCACCCCTTCTTAGCTGTGGCATAGTTACTAAACCCCTCTGTGCCTCAACTTTCCTTATCTAAAAATGGAGGAAAGAGACTATTAAAGAGTAAATGAGCTGCATGTATAGAACATTTAAAACAGTGCCTGGTGTGTGCTAAGTGTGTTCTTGAACATTTAGGTATTTTTTTCTTATGTATGACATATAATTCATATTGAACTTTCCTTCCAAAATAATCAAATCTTTCAGTGTCAGACCTTCCTTTTTAGCTTAGTGCTTCATTTTGTTTTGTTTGGCAAAACAAATAGGATTTCTAAACAGCTATAACCTCCAAATTTTATTTAAAAATTACAATGTGTTTACTTCCACAGCAAACTTTTTAGGCAAGCAGACAGACAGTCACATAAACTGGACACATTTCTTTCTTAGATGCAGACACTAAAAGGCAGACTGCTTTTTCTAAAAGATGCAGCTTTTTGTGTCTAGGGAATTCATGATTTTGCAATGGGAACAAAACTAACCCCTTTCTCTCTACACCCACGTTTGAATAACATAAGAACTGTGCAGTTCCTTAAGTGTGAGAATTTTTGACCTTGTCAATTCAATTCCTCAATGGGAAAGAGTTGCTCACAAAGGCATTTCACCCCCATGTGTGGGAGGACCACGTTCTCTGGCTGCAGAAAGTAAAGCTAGATTAGGTGAGAGTCACCCTCAGGGGCTGTCTTCAGCAGAAGCCAGGATGGTCAGTGCTTCTAGGTGGTAAGAGACAGATTCCAGGCCCAGAAAGGCAGGATGTACTTACTGGGAGTGATGGTGGTGACACTGAGGTCACTGCTCCACCAGGAGTGCGGCCGGGGGCCTTGTGGTGAACACATGAACAGGAAAAGGTCTGGGGAGAGACCCAAAAACAGTGAAGAATCTCCATCGTATTTGCCAGCAAAGTGATGCACACATGCATTAAAGCAGGATGCGGAGGACCTGGCTCCCGAACAATCAGCTTGGTAGAGGCTGAAATTCCTCACTGACCACAGCGAGCCCCGCTCCTCAGCACAGAAACATAACTGAAAGTCCCTTTTGCCCAAATGCTTTGGAGTTAAATGTAAACAGTTGTACATTTAAAAGCTGTTTCTCATCTATGACAACTTTCAGCACCCACCTAATATTT
>NW_011888830.1:109340-118473 GCF_000151845.1 Pteropus vampyrus
TCTGGCTGCAGAAAGTAAAGCTAGATTAGGTGAGAGTCACCCTCAGGGGCTGTCTTCAGCAGAAGCCAGGATGGTCAGTGCTTCTAGGTGGTAAGAGACAGATTCCAGGCCCAGAAAGGCAGGATGTACTTACTGGGAGTGATGGTGGTGACACTGAGGTCACTGCTCCACCAGGAGTGCGGCCGGGGGCCTTGTGGTGAACACATGAACAGGAAAAGGTCTGGGGAGAGACCCAAAAACAGTGAAGAATCTCCATCGTATTTGCCAGCAAAGTGATGCACACATGCATTAAAGCAGGATGCGGAGGACCTGGCTCCCGAACAATCAGCTTGGTAGAGGCTGAAATTCCTCACTGACCACAGCGAGCCCCGCTCCTCAGCACAGAAACATAACTGAAAGTCCCTTTTGCCCAAATGCTTTGGAGTTAAATGTAAACAGTTGTACATTTAAAAGCTGTTTCTCATCTATGACAACTTTCAGCACCCACCTAATATTTTCTCACAAATACATGTATTTAACAAAGGGCTCAGACAGGCTGTACCTCCTGCCAACTGTCTATACGGCACAGCTCTTGCTCCCAACTTGAATATTTACACCGGCCCTCTGTTGTGGGTATGTGGGGGAACAAACAAACACAGGCCCACCCAGCCTTTATGTGGAGCCCTAACACCTGCTGTCTGTGCTGCCTGGAGCCCTTCCCGGCTCCCTTCCATCCCACCCTGTGGCTCAGCTAAGCTCCATCTCCTCTGGGAAGGTTTCTTCCACACCTGCTGCTGCTCCCCCCTCTCTGTTCCCAGAGCACCCAAATATCACATGATCATTGTTGACCAATCATCTCCCAGGAGACCCTGCGCTCCTTGCGAGCCAACTGCCTGTTTATCCCTGGCTGCCTACCCAGGCCTGGGCCATCATAGGTGTTCAACACATCTGTTAAATAGTATGATACAAGTGATGCACTCTGGGAGGGTAGAATCAACAGAACAAAATCAAGAATATTTGTTATTAATCGTTTTTAATCCTAACACCTTCCTGCTGAGGCCAGTAGGATCCTTTTTTCAGCTGAAGCTGAATCTCAGAGGAGCTTAGTTACTTGCAGAGTCCCACAGCAGTGTGTCTCACAGCTAGAATGTAAATCCAGCATCCTGATGTGAGGCCGGCATTCTCTGCACTCCAGCTCATGATGGTTGGACGGGAAAAGGCCTCACAGAGGAGGACACGAGAATCACACTACAGAGCAGGAAGGTCCCAGGTCCAGGTGCCAGGGAAGGGTGTGCTGGACAGAGAATGATCCTGGGCCTGCTCTGGAATGGCTCCTCTGCCTGGGGAGAGAGGAGGGCCAGGGACCTCTGAAACTGCATGTGAAACTGTGTCAGGGGCTGGACTCTTCCTTGGAGAGGGTCCAAGGTTTCATGAGACTGCCAGTGGTTCCATACCCCCCAAAATATAAAGAACAATTTTCCAGAAACTGCTTCATGGAAAGAGGAACCTCACGTGATTTTCGGGAAGCCTTAGAACTCTAACCAAAGCTGGGCTTGCCAAAAGGACTTGAGGTGCCGTCACTGGAAAATGGCAGGAGACGACAGCAAACAGAACACCAGAGACACCTGGTGCACCTGAAGGGGATGATCGTGACACCTCTATGAATAGCCCTGCCTGGCCTGGCCCTTAGGAAGTCCTGCCATTAAGGCAGCATTTTTATTTCGTCCTTATTATAGACACGACATGTGCGCATTATAGAAATTTGGAGAGCAGAGAAAGTATTAGAAATCCAGAAAACTTACCAATAAATGACCTTTTTTATGCAAAAAAAGATAATTTTTGCATATTTTAGTATATTTTTCTAGTCTTTATTTTTTCTGTATTACTTACAAAGCTGAGTGTATAAACACAACTTCGTATTTTTTGTTAAATTATAAAGTATTTTTTAGGTCTTGCTTTGTTGCAAGCACTTTTTTTAGTTTTTCTAGAACTACTTTTTTTCCCTCAAAGAGCCTTATAATAAAAATAATAGTAATTAAACTTTATTGAACCAGTCATTATGTACCAGGCACTATTTTAAATATTTTACATGTGTTAATTTATTTAAATCCTTCTAACAGCCTTGTAGGTAGGTGGTGTTATTGGCCCGTATTCCAGATGAAGAAACAGACACAGAGAGTTTAATAACTTGCCCAAAGTCACACAGCCCCAAAACAGTGAAGCTGATATTCAAACCAAGGCAGTCTAGCTCCAGAGTCTGTGTTCTTAACTATGGAATTATGTATAAAGCAGCTGACAATTTCCTAGAAAGACAGAAATATGAGGCAAGACGTTCATCCCTTGTCACTTGCACCCATGCTTCTCAGATCCCCGTAGGGGATAATTAGGAGGCTGGGCCATTTTCAAGGTTATTTAGGTTGGAGGGTCTCTGGTTTACAAGTGATTTTTGTTCCTTACAAAACAACTGTTCTAGTTGTGCTACTGGCCTGTCTTTGGCGCTGGATGGAAATTTTATCCAGCAACTCCCCTGAGACCCTTGGGGTCCAGACATTACAGTGGCCTGTCCGCTTCCACTGCAGGCCTTTGGATCTTTGGATCAAAAACGAGCTCTGGCTTTGGAGAAAGAAAATGTGGGGTGGGCGTAGAATGCTTCGTTGAGCTGCTTTTATTTGATACCTGACAATTCTGCTTATCTCTGGTTTAAAACAATTAACACATGTAAGTAAAATACAGTTTATTAAAAAAAAAAAAGAATGGAAAAATCGTATTAAGGAAAACAATCACCATAGCCTTTGTATATAACCTACTAGGTTAAAAAAGAGACAGGAGTCTACGGCCATGCCACCCTGAACAAGCCTGGTCCCATCTGATCTTGGAAGCTAGGCAGGGTCGGGCCTGGTTAGTACTTGGATGGGAGACCACCTACAAAGACCAGGTGCTGTAGGCGTAACAAATTTTAAAAATAAGGTATTGTAAGCTGACAAGTTCCTTGCAATCTGTGAGGTCAACCAAGGGTTGCTTCTCCTAAAAAAAAAAATAATAATAATAAATAAATAAAATAAAAATAAAAAGGAGACAAGAACAAAGCTTCTAAGAGCACTTTGTCTCTGTAAGGAATATGCTGACCGGGTCCTGAGCTGAGGGTCTTGGGGAGTCAGGTAGGTCAGAGTTCAGAGTCAAGTCATGAAAGGGGAAGACATGGTTTATTACAAAGTTTATAAACGAAGTTTCCAGGAAGCCAGTATCTTTTCACTAGTCAGCTCAAATTTGGCTGAACAACTTCTCTTCTGTAAAGCAGTTGAAATAAGTCTTTTAAATTTTGGTCTCAGTGTTTAAAGGGATCTGATTTACAGGCAACTGAATGCAATTAGAAATATTGCCCTCGGAAACTAGTCCACTAGATAGGGATAAATAATACCGATGTTGCAGAATGTGGGCAAAGAGGCCCTGAGAGGTTATGCCCTGGACAAGATATTAATTGGTAGCAAAGCTGTTGCATTAATAAAATGTGGACTTAGGGAGAAGAGGAGGAAGTGTGCATGAGGGTGGCTGAGAAGCACCGAGTGTAATGCCATTACGGTTTTTTAATAGAAGTTTTTATTTGTGTGCTTTTAACTTGGAAGAGAAATATGTGTTGAAATTTCTCTGCCGTATTTTTTCCCTTTTTAAAAAGTCCTTTGTCTTCACCCAGTTCCTCCGGCCCCTGCCTCTCACGACCACCAGTCTGTTCTGTTTCTGAGTTTGCTTTTTTTTTTTTTCCCATTTTTCATTCTACATGTAAGTGAAATCATACAATATCTGTCTTTGTCTTATTTCACTTATAATACTCTCAAGGCGCATCCATATTGTCACAAGTGGCAGGAATTTTTTATGACTGAATAATATTCCATTGTATACATCTTCCTCATCTGTTCTTCCATCGATGGACACTTCAGTTACTTCCATGTCTTACTATTGTAAATAACGCTGCAATGAACATCGGGGAGCAAATATTTGTTTGGATAGTGATTTTGTTTCTTTTGAATATATACCCAGAAGTAGAATTGTTGGATCATGTGGTAGTTCTATTTTAATTTTTTGAGGAACCTCCGTACTGTTCTCAGCAGTGGCTGTACCCATTTACAATCCCACTAATAGTGCACAAGGGCTCCCTTTTCTCCATATCCTTGCCAACACTTGTTATTTGTTGATTTTTTTTATTATAGCCATTCTAACAGATGTGAGGTGATATCTCATTGTGGTTTTGATTTTCATTTCTCTGATGACATTTGTCTGATGGCCATCTAGATGTCTTTGGAAAATGTCTATTCAGATCTTCTGCCCATTTTTTAAATCGGATTTTTTGGGGGGTTTTTTTTGGCTATTGAGTTGTATGAGTTCTTTTTATATATTCTTTATATTTATATTCACCCCTTATTAGATACATGATTTGTAAATATTTTCTCCCATTCAGTAGGTTACCTTTTCATTTGGTTGATGGTTTCCTTTGCTGTGCAGAGTTTTTTTACTTCGATGGAGCCCCACTTATTGATTTTTGCTTTTGTCACTTGTGCTTTAGGCGTCAAAAATCCAAAAAATCATTGCCAGTGTCAAGGAGCTTACCCACTACGTTTTCTTCTAGGAGTTTTGCAGTTTGGGTCTTCTTTTCAAGTCCTGAATCCATTTTGAGTTGCGCTTACGTATGGGGTGAGAGAGTGGTCCAGTTTCATTCTTTCGCATGTGGCTGTCTAGTTTTCCTAATACCATTTACTGTATATTCCACATTGTATATTCTTGGCTCCATTGTCATAAATTAATCAACCATTTAGGTGTGGTTTTATTTCTGGGTCTTTCTCTATTCTGCTCCATTGATCTATGTGCATGTTTTATGCCAATATTGTACTGTTTTGAAAACTATAGCTTTGTAATATAGTTTGAAATCAGGAAGTCGGATGCCTTCAGCTTTGTTCTTATTTCTGAAGATTACTTTGTGTATTTGGGGTTTTTATAATTCCATATAAATTTTAGGATTGTTTTTATATTTCTGCGAAAAAACGCCATTGGAATTTCAGTAGGGATTGCACTGAATCTGCAGGTTGCTCGGAGTAGTACGAACATCATAGCAATACTAATTCTTTTAATCCATGAGCACAGAATAGCTTTCCATTTACTTCTTTCTTCTTCAATTTTTAAACATAGATAAATTGAACATTTTCAGTGTTTGTCCTCCATATCTTATCTATATATCAGGTGTGCCAGGAGAGATGTCCATGAATTAAAATGAGTTATAATAATTCTGGTGGAGCCAGAGCAGTAATGGTTCGTGTCTATTTGAAACCCTCCTCCTCCTCTGGTGGTAAGCGTCCCCAAAGCAGAGGGGTCTGCAAGAAGTTAGCCAAAAAAAAAAAAAAAAAAAAAGAAGTGCCTTTTTTCCATTCTGTTTTAGGCTAATTTCAATAAGGCTGCCGAAGACGTGAGGAAGCTGAAAAAAAGGCCAGACGACGAAGAACTGAAAGAGCTCTATGGACTCTACAAACAGTCTTTACACGGGGACATCAACACTGGTATTTACTGTCATTTTGAAAATAGTAATACGCTTTGAATAATGTTTATAGAAGCCCAGAGTAAAAAGTAAACCTGAAATTGTATCTGTCCTTCTTTTGGCAGAGTGTCCAGGGGTGTTAGACTTAAAAGGCAAGGCTAAGTGGGAAGCCTGGAACCTCCGAAAAGGTGGTTAATTTTTATGTAAGTTCCGTAAACTTTCTTCATTTCCTAGTACGTCTGTCAGTGAAATAAACTGTTTCTATCTTTCTAGGATTATCGAAGGAAGATGCCATGACTGCCTATATTTCTAAAGTAAAAGAACTGATACAAAAATACGGAATTTAGAATTCAGCACATGAGAAAACTTTCTTTCTGAAGCCTCCATAATGGTTTCATGACCTAACGTTTAGGAGAGAAATGCACTGTCAAATATCGCAAATATCGTTGCTAGTAACATGAATTGTAATCCTTAATTAGAAGTGTGATAAACTGTATACTTAATGAAATTTTACTTGCTAAAACCGGGTGTTTTTTTTAATTTAGGTTTCTGATTCATTATGTGTATCGAAGACTAATCAACATAAAGAGGTGATTTTAAGCGTTCTTTTTAAAAGGTTATTGCTCTGGTAGCATGTGCACAGAGGTGTTAACGATCATTTGTTCTTTTGGCTTCTCCGTTTTTCTTTGATGGGTTAGTATTACTGTTTTGATTACACCAGTAATACAGTTTTTAAAGTAATACAGTTTTAAAGAACCAGTAACAAGATCGTTCATTTGCTGTGCTGTGTAGCTTTGGGGTTCATGCTGACACAGGGCCTGGCTCCTGTCCTGGTTCCAGTCCTCACTCTGTGACTTAGTTACTAGGTGACCTGAGGCAAATTACTTAACCTTGCTGTAGAGTTGGGAGGAAAATCAATCTCTCAGAGGTGTCAGAATTGACTGAGATAACTATAGTTTTAAAGCTTATGTTATATAAAACGTAACATTTTAAAGCTTATGTTATGTAAAACATAACAACAAATAAACTAAATTTTTTAAAATAAATTTGAGTCTATAGTTCGTCGAAGAAAAAAAGGCTAACAGGACTATCAATTATTTTTCTTTAAATTTTTACTTTTTAAACAAATCAGAAAATGAAACTGAAATGTATCTAGTGATGATAAACTGAACAACTACTGAACCTCTTACACTGAGTTTTATCAGAGTGAAAATGTAGAGTCTGAAATATATTGGCCCAATACTCAGTCTTTCTGGCTGGTATACAGGCTCTCAGAAAAAAGATAGTCTCATTTGAACAGTTCTAAAATCTGAGAGTCCGTAGGATAAAAATTCCCAAGAAACAGTGTACCTCTATTGCCTGCATAAGGGTTCAGGTTTGATATGGTATGACCAGAAGGGTAGATTGATTTCATGTGACTTAAAAAAAAAAATCTAGATCGACTAGAAGAATTTCCAGGGAATTATGCTGTGTGAAAAAAGCCAGTCCCAAAAGGATTCATACTGTCTGATCCCATTTTTGTAACATTATTGAAATGGCAAAATTATAAACCTAGAAGACTGAATAGCAAGTGCCAGGGAGGAGGCTCGTGGGTGTGGCCGCGCGAGGGCAGCGGCAGGACCCCGTGGTCAGCGGACGTCCTGCATCTTGACTGGATCAGTGTCAGCATCGGGGCGATGACGTTACGTGCTGACGACGTTACGTGGGGATTGTGCACGGTGTTCCTGTCCGGGAAACGAGGTCGCGCTGTGTTATTTCTAACCACCACATGCGAATCTCTGGGTATCTCAAAATAAAGAGCTTGATTAAAAAACAACTCTAGCTTGATTCCTAATCTGGAAAATTCTGGGAAGTAATGATGATTCTCACCTCTAGTAAGTTTTGCCTGAAGATAGTCAGAAACCCCCGACGATGAGGTCAGCATCCAGATCCAGCGGCGAGGAGACAGCAGTGACAGGCGAGGGCCTGGCCGCGCTCCCAGCTCTCCGTGGACTTCATTTCCACCAGGCGGAGCGGCAGGTGAAGAAGCCCATCGCGAAAGTCTGGCCTTGACTCCATCGTGAGATTCCCACCTATGGGCTATATTAATAATCTGTTCCAATTAATAATCAAGAATCAGAACGACTTTAGTACCAGGCCTTCTGTAAGGGGACCCTGGAAATCATATCATAGCAGACACGAAAGCACAGCATCGCACATACTAAGTTAAACACAGCATCATTTGCTTGAGGCTGTTTTTAACTTAAATTTATTACGTGAATTCTAACACAAAGCCTTCCCCCCATAATGAACTGATATTATTTGTACTTTGTTAAAAATGAATGATAAATTCTGAAAAATTCCTCCTGTATGCATTTCCCTTGATCTTATTTACTAAGACTCTCTATATGATTTTAAAATCGTAACAAAAAACACGAATGCATATCGTGCTATCATAAATATTTCAGTGTTTTCAAAGTTAACGTTTTAACATCTAACGCTGTGTTAAGCCGTCGAAGCCCTGAGAAAGAGACATCGGTTGTATCGAGTAGTGGCGTTTATCGTGAAGATGCAGAGGAAGAAAGGGAGCCAGGGTGCCCGATGGAACAGCCAGGACTCCAGGACACAGTCTGCGAGCTGCCAGGGGGCAGGGTCCACGCAGCCCAGGGA
The DNA here is from genome assembly GCF_000151845.1 of Pteropus vampyrus. Lineage (NCBI taxonomy): Eukaryota > Metazoa > Chordata > Mammalia > Chiroptera > Pteropodidae > Pteropus > Pteropus vampyrus. Next base: position 117,490 of record NW_011888830.1, read on the forward strand.
CACGGCGCCCCGTCATCGCTGCCAGCAGGCACCTGTGGATCCCACTCGTAGTGTCCTCTGTTACTCTGGCTCAGCCCCTTTTCCCTATTTCTGCTTTTTCTTTCCTCTTTTAGTCCCTGTTTGTTTCCAACTGTTCTGTTTTCTCCCTGTGTCAACACTGGATGGTCACAGAGAGAGGCCGAGGCAGCCTATGGGACTTGGCATTTGCGCTTGGCCACTCCATATGCCCAGGGCCAGACTCTAGATCGGTTTTGCCCATGGGAGGGCTCCCAAGAGTCCCAGTCAGTCACTGCCAGGGCACTAGCAGGGCCGCTCGGAGCCAACAAGCAGGTGACATGGAGGAGTCCATGAGAAAAGGGCCAGGGCCTGCGGGCACTCTGCGGACTTGCCAGGACAGATGGCGACGATTGCTCAGGACTGTCTCATTTTAACCAAGCAGTGGGTTACATTTCCTTAGTTAATGGGACAACCCTGCATTTCAAAAGATCAGCTCAGGCTTTGAGCCCCAGCTGATGAAGCAATGATTTCAAGCATTTCCCTTGCCCGTCATTTTCGCGGTTTACAACAATTGATGAAGGAAAAAATGGATCATTTACCAAGCAGGAATTTTGTTGACAAACTTCCCACAGATGAGATTCAAATGAGATTCTAATACAAAGATAAAGCACCCCACCAGAAGCATGCTTAACCTACTTGTCTTTTGTCCTCAGATACATAAATGCTCAGTGGAGAAATATATATCTAGTAAATCACTGACAGTAGCATATGTATAATATTCTAGTCTCTGAATAAAACCAATGAGCTACTTCTGAAAAATTAAGAGTCTCTTATAATCTATTTTGAGACCAAAAGGAAAAATATATAAAAATAGGCCAGCATCGATATTTCTAAACATTGGGTTATGTAGTTCTTGATGAAGTTCTCAGTAAAAGTTTCCATGAAATAAAAGTGATCTCCTGGAAGTACATGAATATCAAAACTCCC
>NW_011888830.1:118523-121037 GCF_000151845.1 Pteropus vampyrus
CAGTCTGCGAGCTGCCAGGGGGCAGGGTCCACGCAGCCCAGGGACACGGCGCCCCGTCATCGCTGCCAGCAGGCACCTGTGGATCCCACTCGTAGTGTCCTCTGTTACTCTGGCTCAGCCCCTTTTCCCTATTTCTGCTTTTTCTTTCCTCTTTTAGTCCCTGTTTGTTTCCAACTGTTCTGTTTTCTCCCTGTGTCAACACTGGATGGTCACAGAGAGAAGCCGAGGCAGCCTATGGGACTTGGCATTTGCGCTTGGCCACTCCATATGCCCAGGGCCAGACTCTAGATCGGTTTTGCCCATGGGAGGGCTCCCAAGAGTCCCAGTCAGTCACTGCCAGGGCACTAGCAGGGCCGCTCGGAGCCAACAAGCAGGTGACATGGAGGAGTCCATGAGAAAAGGGCCAGGGCCTGCGGGCACTCTGCGGACTTGCCAGGACAGATGGCGACGATTGCTCAGGACTGTCTCATTTTAACCAAGCAGTGGGTTACATTTCCTTAGTTAATGGGACAACCCTGCATTTCAAAAGATCAGCTCAGGCTTTGAGCCCCAGCTGATGAAGCAATGATTTCAAGCATTTCCCTTGCCCGTCATTTTCGCGGTTTACAACAATTGATGAAGGAAAAAATGGATCATTTACCAAGCAGGAATTTTGTTGACAAACTTCCCACAGATGAGATTCAAATGAGATTCTAATACAAAGATAAAGCACCCCACCAGAAGCATGCTTAACCTACTTGTCTTTTGTCCTCAGATACATAAATGCTCAGTGGAGAAATATATATCTAGTAAATCACTGACAGTAGCATATGTATAATATTCTAGTCTCTGAATAAAACCAATGAGCTACTTCTGAAAAATTAAGAGTCTCTTATAATCTATTTTGAGACCAAAAGGAAAAATATATAAAAATAGGCAAGCATCGATATTTCTAAACATTGGGTTATGTAGTTCTTGATGAAGTTCTCAGTAAAAGTTTCCATGAAATAAAAGTGATCTCCTGGAAGTACATGAATATCAAAACTCTCTGGTAACTCACTGGTAACATCTTTCCAGTCTAAAAATAAATTTATTTTTATTAGTTAACAAATGACATTGAAAACAACAAAAGATTTACTTCTAGGTATTACCTTTCTGAGATCTGACACCAGTGATACTCTGTAACCAGAGTTACTTCCATGGTCTCATGTTCTGTAAGTCCTGTGTGTTTAATTTCTCTAAAACCTATCAGTATACACACAACCTATCATCTTACCCACAACCTATCATTTTACATATGACATCTCTCCATTTATGTTAAATAATATTGGGGCCAATATTCTAGTCATTGCGGTAATTGCCAGCTGACAGCTGAAAATCATCAAACAAATGATAGAATACTCCAACTATCAAAATCATTCGCCTTTCATATCTTTTACTATATCTTCAAGTCCCAAAAAGCTTGTTAAGTCACAAAATAGAATGGCCTCAGATGGTGTGTCAGGTCTGGAAACAAAAAAGAGCCGGTTAGTAACTTCCTAATCACCATCACAGGACCTTCGGCTAATCGCGTCGCTTAGATGAAACTTGGTGTGTCCTCACTTCTTTCTCTCGCTATTTCCAGCAATCCAAACATTTTTCTACCAGCGGTACTTCTACCTGTCAGATCCTGTCTGTGGACCAGGCTATTTTCCAAGATCACTTGACTCCTAGAACAATACAGATGGCAGCAGGATGGCACCTGGGCCCCCAGTCCAACTCAGGGTGAGGCTGGTTATAACTAATCCCCTTCACCGCCGTTCCCCAGACACAGCCACCTCTGTGTTCCCAGCTTCCCACGGTCCAGCAGAGGGCTGCAATGAACGGAACCAAAGCAGGTTCATGCAAGCAGAGCCCCTGAGTTGGTGTCACCTATTCTCAGTTTAATCACAACAGCAATAAACAGATGTCGAGCTAGGTGCTGGTTGCTATGTTAGCCACTAGGGACCTGTGGGTAAACAAACATGGTCCCTTTCCTCCTGCCATTTAGAGACTGACTGGGGACATGGATATCAATGAAACAATCAGAAACTAGAGAGATGGTTAAGTGCTACCAAGTTCAGGGTGATCCACAGATCCACAAACACTTGACAGTTGGGGGTGGGAGTGGCATCCAGCAAGGTCTCCCTGGGGAGAAGGAGTTGGACCTGAGAGCTAAATGAATAGGACCAAACTTGGCAAAGGGGGGAGAGGCAGCAGGGGAAGAGGGGAGAGAATGAGCACAAACCAGCCACTGTCGTTCAGAGAGCGAAGCGGGTCAGGGGACAAACGAGGTGGAAGAGGTGAATGAGGGCCAAGTCCAGGCCTCGGACGGGATTCTGGTCATCCTTAGAATGACAGGAAGCCACCAAAAGGACTTAAGGCAAGTGTGTCATGACCAGACTCAACTTCCACCCCCTGGGTATAATATGGGGAATGGACTGGAGGGGACAAGGGGGTCTCTGACCAGTTCGATGGCTCCGTAAGTACTTCAGCAAGAATTCCTGCTCCTGGCCA
>NW_011888830.1:121087-129253 GCF_000151845.1 Pteropus vampyrus
ATTCTCAGTTTAATCACAACAGCAATAAACAGATGTCGAGCTAGGTGCTGGTTGCTATGTTAGCCACTAGGGACCTGTGGGTAAACAAACATGGTCCCTTTCCTCCTGCCATTTAGAGACTGACTGGGGACATGGATATCAATGAAACAATCAGAAACTAGAGAGATGGTTAAGTGCTACCAAGTTCAGGGTGATCCACAAACACTTGACAGTTGGGGGTGGGAGTGGCATCCAGCAAGGTCTCCCTGGGGAGAAGGAGTTGGACCTGACAGCTAAATGAATAGGACCAAACTTGGCAAAGGGGAGAGAGGCAGCAGGGGAAGAGGGGAGAGAATGAGCACAAACCAGCCACTGTCGTTCAGAGAGCGAAGGGGGTCAGGGGACAAACGAGGTGGAAGAGGTGAATGAGGGCCAAGTCCAGGCCTCGGACGGGATTCTGGTCATCCTTAGAATGACAGGAAGCCACCAAAGGACTTAAGGCAAGTGTGTCATGACCAGACTCAACTTCCACCCCTGGGTATAATATGGGGAATGGACTGGAGGGGACAAGGGGGTCTCTGACCAGTTCGATGGCTCCGTAAGTACTTCAGCAAGAATTCCTGCTCCTGGCCACAATGCAGAAAACTAGGAGCACCCTCCAAACCTGACAATGAGAAAAAGCCCGACAAACAACAAGGTCATAACTTTTCTTGAACTCATCAGCTGAGTTTGCGAGGCAAACTAGAAACTGAATTCAGAGGAGGGTCGGGCCCCTCTCAGGAGAGGCAGGACGTGTGGGCTGGCTCACGTGCGCAAAGCATGCGGGGAAGGGGCATCTGCTGGACGTTAGAGGGAGAAGAAATCAGCTAACGGGTGAAAGTGCTGGAGGCTGGGAGCGGGGCAGCTGTCAGCTGGAAGCCACGCTGCCTTGCAGGCCCTTTTCCCTGGGCCTCCAACCTGGCTTCATAAGAAAGACTGTGAGCAGGGCATAGGCCAGAAAGAGCCCCTGGGCGAGGCAGGTGGGCAGTAGGAAATTGCTGTGGCCATGAAATGGGTGCTAAACCCTGGCCCTGCCAGGCCCTTCTCTCTTAGGAAGCAAAGCCTCGGCTGCAGGGGGAGGGGCATCAGACACTTTCAAAGGCCCACTGCTGCAGGGAATGGAAGCCTTAGCCCTCCACCCGTGGGGACCCACGTGGGGATGGAGGAGGACATGGTCTTGGGCTCACATCTCTACCCAAACTTCTGCCTCTGGGGTGAGGCAGGAACTCCAATTCAAGACCAACCGCAGGCACGAGGAGAAGGGGCAGGCATGCTGAGAGAGTCCCAGCCACCGGGCCTGCCAGAAATGGGAGCTGAGGACTGTCTAGGACGTCCACGCACTCCCCATCTCACCCCAGAGGCCGACACCACACATCAACAAGCAACAGCTGCCCGTTGGGGGAACATGAGGAAAATTCCCCAGCAGCCCACTCTCCATGCTGAGCACACAGCAACGCCGGGGCGCTTGGAAGCTGGCATTGCCCTGAATTATAATAACAAAACCCAAACAGCTCATTTCCAGTCTAGATCAACTCAATTCCCCACACTGATAGCCTGACAGAAGATGGGACGTGTCGAAATCCAGGTGTAAAAAAGTAGGTACATCAGTCTTTTATGCATGATCTGTGGCTTTCGATAAAAAAAAAAAATCAGACACACAAGAAAACAAGAAATAACTCCATTGTTGGGAGGCAAGGCAACAGATAAGCCCCAGATGTTGAAAGTATCAAGCAGGGACTTTAATTACCTCTGACTGAGATGTCAAAGGATTTCATGGAAAAGGTGGACGACATGCCCGAACAAATGGGGGAGTTCAGTACAGACGTGAAAACTGTAAGGAAGAGTCGAAGAGCAACGGCAGGAACGAACGGCAACCGAAACGAAGTATTCCTTTGACAGGCTCATCAGCTAAGGAAGGACGCAGCTAAGGAAAGAATCAGTGAACCTGAAGATGACCAACAGGGAGCACCTGAACTGAAACTCGAAAAGGAAAGTTAAAAAGGCAGAGCATCCGAGAGTCGTGGGTCAAAAGCAGGCAGCCTAAGGAGCGCGTTATCAGTGTCCCAGAAGGAGAGCTGCAAGCAGCCGGGAAGACCAGGCAGCAGGTGAGAACAGCTGGAGTGAGTTGGGAGCAGTCAAAGCTTTCCCACCTGTCCCAGATTTGCATTTTGGCCTCCAGGATCCGAGAGCCTGGGTGGTGATGGAAGGGACGGAGAGACGCCTTATAGGCCTGATTTTTATTTATATTGGGAACAGCTGAGAGCTACAGGGACAAGAAGACAAAACAGGCGGAGAAGGGAAGGAGCAGGAGTGGAGGGAGGCGCTCTAGAGAGCGGGTTTGGGGAGGGTTGCTGGAATCTGGAGAGAGGAAGCCAGTAGCCTGGGTAGTTAGTTACTGCGACCTGATCCACGGCGAGAGGGTGAGAACGCTAAGGTTTTCTAGATGGCCTTTTTGTTTCGGTGTTCGGGAGGTTTCTTTTGAGAACTGTTGGAAGTTCGGCTAAGACTGTAGCACACCGCCACCGTAGCATCCGGTCTGTGTGGCCGAGCGGCCCGCAGGGGCCTTGAACTGACACTAGCCCTCCCATGAGTGCGTGTCCTAGGTGACAGCCGCAGAGTCACAAGTAAGGTAAGTTCCCGATATGACTTCGTCAACAGCCCTTGGGATAAACAATCACTTCTGCCTCCCAGAGCCTTCCCCTATGCGTCCCTTAGATAGGGCCCCCCCTCCCCCCATGAAGCTCAGCAAACCCCATTTTTTTGTTTTTTGGTTTTTGGTTTGATTCGAACCGCCTGGCTTTAGCCCAGGAGCCCCAAAGCACTCCAGCAGCGGATGCTAACAGAGCCATGTGCTGCAGGTCCTGCCGCGCTCTGCGTGCACCCTGCCTTGACCTCCCCGGTGGCCCTCCTGCAGGACCCGTGAGTAATAAACGGCTCTATTTCAATGCGTCTGGTGGTCTGCGGGGGAGCGCAGCCCACCTCCATCGACCCCCGGGGGCTCTGCTTAACAAATGTTAACAAATCCACGAGAACTTTCGGTGGCGATGTTTTTTATTGTTTTGTTTTTCAAAACTGCTGTGGTTACTTATGTTGCCGACCTGACCTCGTTCACCTCTCACCACAGCACCTGGAGGGCGCTACTCTGCTCCCTCTGACAGGTGAGACACGAACCATTCGGGAAACTTGCTCTGAGTCCCGTGGCTGGTAAGCGGCGGGCAGAGGGTTTGAGCCTGGTCAGCGGAGTCTGCGGACGGCGTGTTTAACCTCTGGGCAGGGCTTATTAAAAGCCAGCTTTTGCAGACATATTCCATCGAATGTCCACAGTGATTTGGATTACTTTTCATTTGGGTGAGGAGTGATGTCAGACTAGTGTTTCTTCGATTCTGACTCTGTGCTCAGCCCGCGACACAGACAGCTTATCCCTGTGAGAATCGCACTTGGGCGAAGACGGTTGGGACAGAAGTAGCCAGAGGTGAATCGGCTTGGGCGCCCAGGAGGTGGGCAGTGCATGGAGGGGTGTGTCGAAGGCGAGGGGGATGGCCTGTGTTTTCAAGGTGGCTCCACCTTTGGTAGCTATTTGTATAAACTTAGAGTCACAAACACTATCCTGCTGGCCTCTGCCCAGTTCTAGGCATCGTGGAGGAAATAAAAGAAACACAGACCCCAGGAACGGACGCGGAGGAGGCAAAGCCCAGGCCCCTCGGGAGAAATAGATGTCTCTCATGGTGACTAGGGGCCAAAGGCCGGGCCCGCAACGCCACTCGCTCAGGGGAAGCTGGGCAGGAAGAGCCGTTGGGAGGCTTAGATGGTTGAGGAGGCTTAGACGGTTGAGGAGGCTTTAGGAATGCTCGGTCCTCACTCTGGCCGGAAGAATCAAGCGTCAGTACGTACATCTCCTGGGACAAAGGTGCCATGGAGCTCAATGAGTTCTGGAACAAAATCCACAAAAAGCCAACCACTCTTTCTCCCTCGGTTCCCTCCCCTCAGCTTGAGAAGTAGGGATCTTGCGCCCGGCATTAATTTCTTCAGTGAATACTTGTGATCCGATAAAACGTGTATGTTAAACCACATACACACATTTATTTAAAGAGAAATATTCTCTATTCATCCTTTCTCGATAGAATTTCTGTGCCCAGGCTCTATTCTAAGCCAGTAAAAACATCACAGGTTTCCCCACAGGAAATGAAATCAAACTCTTAGAATCTTGTCTTTCTGTATAAGCAGCCTCAGAGAACAGCCAATCCACATTTTTTCTATAATCATTTCCTTTAAAAAATCACTTAATTCAGTTACAAATAATTTCTAAAAATGTATATATCTGCCATCATTTGCAACAGTTCCTTGTCAACAAAATCCTTAGGAGTGCCTCTGAAATTCAAAAGGGTGGGGAGCTGGAATTGTCTTGGTCAATTCTGTATCTTTGGGAATTTGAGCCTGGAACGCGTCCTTGAAATGTTAATAGCACAGGTCTGGCATTTCATAGCCGCCCCCCACCCTGCCCCCAAGGGAAGAGGCATTAAATTAAGGTTGGGAAGTGGACTCCTTTATCTGCAGGTTTGTTTTTTTTGTGGGGGGAGGGTGGCTATTTCTTTTTAAAAGCAGGGAGAAGAAAGCTCCTCTGCTAGCAACCCGTGTCGCAATGCCATCCAAACGGCAATGGGGGCCTTTCTCGGGATGGGGAAGGGAGAGCCTGAGCAGCAGGACAGCAGCACTGACTTTAAAAGCCCCGGTGGTTCTGAAACATGGACGTCCTTGTCCCCTTCGGCGATTTCAAGGATTCTTTCTTGGATCTGATCCAGTTACTTGGCTGAACGTTGATTCAGTTCCCAGCCGAGCCAGAAGCACTAGCGTCAGCTTAGCTGGGAGATGCCAGGGATACAGCTGGGAGATGCCAGGGATACAGCAAGCACTGGCCAGGAAGCAGGTGAAGTGCATTCCAGAGAAAAAGAGATGGTGATGGTGAAAGAGATTTGGAGGTCTTTCTATTAGCCAGTAGTATCCCCGCCATCGTCCCCAGGCTGGACCAAAATTCACCAGATGGGAAAATAACAACGTGATCTCTCCCTACCACACCCCCCGCCCACTCCCCGCCCCTCGCCCCGCCTTTCCCCTCCTCTTGATCTCCCACTCCGAGGAAAATGAAATTACGTGAGGAGCAGCTGTGCTGGGCAGAAATAAATACATCAGTTCTAGCTTATGTTTTTCATTTAGATGTGGTGCAGTCATGAAAGCAATATAGGATCCCTCCCACCCTACATTTGGGAGAGAAAAACATGGTAACTGTTCAACAAACATGATAATCCATTGAAAATCAGTAAGAATGAGGATCATAAATAGCAATGATCATGAAGTAGACAAAGAAAAACATACGTTAGCTGAATAGTAGGTGCGTTAATAAAAGGCATACATACGTTCAATGTTTTATGTCAGCATAAGAAGTGTTTTAAGACATCTTACGTAATACAGTCAAGATTTAGTACTTATTTCCACAATGTCTTGAAATTCATTTAAATTTCTTTTTCTCCCTTCAGATACGTATCTCTGTGTCTTTTCTAGTGCTTATGAGCAGTTCTCAAAGTGTGGTCTGGGGTCTCCCACAAATTCCTGAGACCTTTTCAGGTGATCTATGAGGTTAAAGCTATTTTCATGCTAATCCTACAGTACTACTTGCCTTTTTCACTCTCATTGTCTCATGAGTGGCCACGTGACATGGACTAGTGCAATGGTTTGAACGCAGAAACAGAAATGAGAACCTAGCTGTCTTCTGTGAAGCCACACTTTAAACAGATTTGCTAAAGTGTAAAACCATGCCATTCTTCTCATTTCGTTTGGGGGGGGGGTGGTGGATATAGTCTTTTACATAAAAATATATTATTTATGTCAACATATAACTAGTTTATTAAGGTTATTAGTCTTTTACATAAAAATATATTATGTCAACATATAACTAGTTTATTAAGGTTATTTTAAGATCAGTTAAATATCTTTAGGATTCCTTAGTTTTAATTTCTAATCTGGTAAATAGTGACATCATATCACACATAAACAAAAGCTCTTTGAGGTCCTCAATGCTTTTTAAAAGTATTAAAGCAGTGCTGGGACCCAAAGCTTTGTGAACTGCTGTACATATTAGATATATTTTGTAAACAAAACTGCCAGAGATTTATTTCGTACATATCCTAGGGAGGGAAAAGGAGAACTCAGTTCCACATTCATTGCTGATGGAGTGTAGTTTGCAGATAATTCAGAAACACATATCAGGAGCTTTAACAATGCCTATCAATTAACCTAAATTATGGAAATCGATCCTAAGGCACTTGTAAGAGATATATACTGAACTTTCTACAAGAACGTTCACCGAAGTGTTTTTATAACAGAAAAAGATAGAAGTATCTCTTATGTCCACAAAAGGAGATTGATAAAACAAATAATGAAGTAGTGTGTTTTTAAAGCAGTAAAAGACCTCCACATCAATAGCAAGTGACAGAAGCTCAGGAAAAGATAGAAAACAGGACCTCACCATATAAAAATACTATGGAACAACAATATTATCTGGGATGATGAATATTTTTTATTTTTCACTTGACCATACCTATAAATGTTATATAATATAGCCAAAGTTTAGTGAGCCCTTACCATATACCAAGTAATTTATGATCATTATTCATTCAATGCTCACAAGTGGGAACTATTCTTGTGCCAGCTTTATAGCAGAGAAAATGAATTCAGAAAGCTAAGGAATTTGCCCAAGGTCAAGCTGAGAACGAGGCAGTCAAAACTCCAGGGTTACAATCTAACCTTAAAATTACACAACCTAGTTTAAGAAACATACTATTTACATAATTTTTAATGTTAAAAATAAAGGGAGATATAAGTTGCTGCTAGAGTCTTAATTTTACAAATCTCAAATTTTTGCCCCAAAGGGAAAAAAGTATAATTACTAAACAAACTGGCCAATTGTAAGAGTTGTGACTGGTCCTGCTTACTCAACATCTTGGGACAATTTTCCAAAGAGAAGATGCGAAAACGAGGCCAGGACTTGCACACTCCTTAAAGAAAGATTTCGATTCACCGTGTCACCTCGCATTTACATCTTTATGGCCCCTACCGTGACTTTTCTTTCCGTCTGACTTCCTTGTTTGAGAACAGCTATAGCCATATTTAATCAATCACTCCTTCAAGCAGCGATGAAGCAGCATAACTAATCAAAAAGATATGCATCTCACGTGACCCAAAAAAACAACATTACCATGGAATTGCGATGGAAAGAACTCGCCCAAATGTCTTTTAAAACATTGGCCAAAATGTACAAATGGTTCATCCTAGATGGCTGGAAGCAGAGCATACGCAATTTCATTCGCTACCTGGCAGACGTCACTTATAAAACGTTCTTCAAATTGACTTTCTCGTCCAGCAAGTCTTACGGCACGCACTGGAGATTGAGAAACCCAAGTCAGTACAGCGAGTGAAATGCTTTGATGTTGTAAAGGAGCTTATATTAACATGATGTGAATAATTTAAAAAAAATGAATAATAATGGTCAAATCCAGTGATATAAAATATTTAGAATTCACTGATAAAAAAAAAGCATAAAATACAGTAGACTAAATATCTAAAAAATACTCTCCGACTGCAAAATATCAAGACACGCTAGATGAAATGCATATAATTAGATGCTTAGTTTAGCTCACAATAAAAAGGAATCGCTAGAATGAAAAAGAGAAAACTGAAAATTCAGGCAGTGAGCATGTGCTAACGGAAAGGCTACTCTGATGCCCATGGCCTGTATCAGAAAAATAAAATGTCACGTTTTAAGGTTAGACGGCAAGAAGTCAAGGCAAGTTTGAGAGTTAGAATGGAACCCTCTTCATAAAACCAGGAAGCTCTAAGCTGTAAACTCTCAGTGAAAATTAGATTGGGCCGGGGAGGAATCTTAACAGCAAAGGGAGAACACTTTTTGTGTTTACCGTGGCTCTAAATGGGGTAAAGTCTGCCCCATATACATATGTTTTCAACCAAAGTCTTGCATTTATGCAAGTTTGAGGTTTAAGTTTATACTATCTTGGTAATCGGGGAGAAATGAAGCTGAAAAAGCTCACAGTGGTACTGGAATTTGTGTTCTAGATTCCACATGTAAGTGAGATCATA
>NW_011888830.1:129598-133420 GCF_000151845.1 Pteropus vampyrus
CACTCCTTAAAGAAAGATTTCGATTCATCGTGTCACCTCGAATTTACGTCTTCTTGGCCCCTACCGTGCCTTTTCTTTCCGTCTGACTTTCTTGTTTGAGAACAGCTATAGCCATATTTAATCAATCACTCCTTCAAGCAGCGATGAAGCAGCATAACTAATCAAAAAGATATGCATCTCACGTGACACAAAAAAACAACATTAACCATGGAATTGCGATGGAAAGAACTCACCCAAATATCTTTTAAAACATTGGCCAAAATGCACAAATGGTTTATCCTAGATGGCTGGAAGCAGAGCACACGCAATTTCATTCACTACCTGGCAGACGTCACTTATAAAACGTTCTTCAAATTGACTTTCTCGTTCAGCAAGTCTTACGGCACGCACTGGAGATTGAGAAACCCAAGTCAGTACAGTGAGTGAAATGCTTTGATGTTGTAAAGGAGCTTATATTAACATGATGTGAATAATTTTAAAAAAATGAATAATAATGGTCAAATCCAGTGATATAAAATATTTAGAATTCACTGATTAAAAAAAGCATAAAATACAGTAGACTAAATATCTAAAAAATACTCTCCGACTGCAAAATATCAAGACATGCTAGATGAAATGCATATAATTAGATGCTTAGTTTAGCTCACAATAAAAAGGAATTGCTAGAATGAAAAAGAGAAAACTGAAAATTCAGGCAGTGAGCATGTGCTAACTGAAAGGCTACGCTGATGCCCAAGGCCTGTATCAGAAAAATAAAACGTCACGTTTCAAGGTTAGACGGCAAGAAGTCAAGGCAAGTTTGAGAGTTAGAATGGAATCCTCTACATAAAACCAGGAAGCTCTAAGCTGTAAATTCTCAGTGAAAATTAGATTGGGCGGGGGAGGAATCTTAACAGCAAAGGGAGAACACTTTTTGTGTTTACCGTGGCTCTAAATGGGGTAAAGTCTGCCCCATATACATATATTTTCAACCAAAGTCTTGCATTTATGCAAGTTTGAGGTTTAAGTGTATACTATCTTGGTAATCGGGGAGAAATGAAGCTGAAAAAGCTCACAGTGGTACTGGAATTTGTGTTCTAGATTCCACATGTAAGTGAGATCATATAGTATTTGTCTTTTTCTCTCTGAATTATTTCACTTAGTGTGATGCCCTCACAGTGCATCCATGTTGTTGCAAAGGGCAGGATTGTCTTCTTTTCGTGGCTGAATAATATTCCATTATATATATATATCACATTTTCTTTATTCACTTATCTGTCGATGGACAAATAGGTTGTTTCCATACCTTTGCTCTTTGTAAGTAAGTTGAATGAATATGGAGGTGAAACTATCTCTTCAAGATAACAATTTTGTTTCCTTTGGGTATATACCCAGACATGGGCTTGCTACATCATATTAATTCTATTAATTTAGGGGGCGGGGGGACATTCATACTGTTTTCCGTAGTGCCTGCACCAATTTACATTACCAGTAACAGTGTACAAAGGTTTGTTTTTATCACATTCTTGCCAATGCTAGCTAGCTAGCTAGCTGTTTGTTTGTTTGTTTGTTTGTGTTTATTTAATGATAGCCATTCTAACAGGTGTGAGGTGATAGCTCATTGTGGTTTGATTTGCATTTCTCTGATGTTTAATGATGTTGAGCATCTTTTTATGTACCTGGTGGCCATCTGTGTGTCTTCTTTAGAAAAATGTCTATTCAAGTTCTTTGCCTATTTTTTAATTGGATTGTTTTAGGAGGTTTTCTGCTATTTAGTTGGATGAGTTCCTTATATAGTTAGGATATTGACCCCTTATTAAATGTGTGGTTTGCAAATATTTTCTCCTATTCTGTAGGTTGTCTTTTCATTTTGTTGATGGTTTCATTTGTTGTGCAAAAGCTTTGCTTGTTTTTTTTGATATAGTCCTACTTATTTATTTTGCTTTTGTTGCTTGTGCTTTAGGTGTCATATAAAAAAATTAATCGCCAAGACCAATGTCAAAGATCTTTTTCTCTATATTTTCTTCTAGGAGTTTTATTATTTTAGTTCTTACACTTAAGTTTTTAATTCACTTCGAGTTCATTTTTGTGAGTGGTATCAGGGTCTAGTTTTATTATTTTGTGTGTGAATATCCAATTTTCCCAGTACCATTTATTGAAGAGACTCTCTTCTCCATCACATATTCTTTCTTGTCAGATATTACTTGATCAGATATATATGGGTTTATTTCTTGACTCTCGATTCTCTTCTATTTGTTTCTGTGTCTGTTTTAAGGCCAGTCCCGTGCTGTTCTGATTATTGTAAATAAATCCTGGGGCTGTGTGCACAGCATGGTGACTGCAGTTAACAACACTGCACTGTGTGTTCAGAAGTTGCTTAGAGAGTAGATCTTAAAAGTTATGACAGGAAAAAAATTGTAACTATGTGAGGTGATGAATAACTAAACTGTTTGTGGTAATCATTTTGCAAAATCATTATGTTTGCCTTAAACTGATAAAACTGGAAAAAATAAAATCAGAATAATTTCATCCACAGATCTGCAAAAAATCAAAAACTTTGGCAATAACACTATTGCCAAGGATATAGAGCAACAGAAATTTTCATATACTGCTTTGGCAGTGTAAATCATTGTAGTTCTTTGGAGAACAATTTAGTGATATTTTGTATAGTTGAAGACATTTGTACCCTACTACCCCAAAATTCTACTATATGTAGACTTTCTTACACATGTATGCAAGAAGACATGCATAAGACTGCTCATAGAAGCATCGTTAATAATAGCAAACAATGAAAATGACCTTAATGCCTATAGAGAGAAGTGTACGTGCATAAATTGTGTTATAGTCACACAACAGAATACTATACAATAGTTAATAATAAATGAAGTAGAGGTACACATATCCACATGATGGATCTCAAAGAAATAAATTTAGAAGAAAACAGCAAATTTCAGAGGAATGTTTACCATGTGATACATTTACATAAAGTTAGAAATATGCAAAATAATGCTATATCTTATTTAAGCCAGTATTTGAGGAGGCCAGAAGGGGAGAGTGGATACAATTGGGAAAGGAGTACGTGGAGACTTAAATATTACTAATTTGTAATGTTTTATTCTTTAAGGGGATCAGTGGGCATGGTTAAGTTTGGGGTGCTATTCTTAAACATTTTTATATATAAATTATTTAAAAAGGGGTTTAAAGGAGCAGCCTTTAATTGTCTATATTGAACCATCAGCTGTTGTTGAAAAACCTCGTCTGAAAGTATTTCCAGTAATTTATAAAAATATACCTCTACATAAATATCAGGGCTCTCTTCTTCCAATGATTTTTTTTGTTTTGTTTCGTTTTGCTTTTTTGAGACCTGGCATCGGAGTGTGGGAACTATAGAGGTGAAAGGAAGGGGCTTGGAAAATATGAGGGAATAGAGAGATGCAGTGGTGGGAAGACAGCACCTGCAGTGGCGACAAAGGCACCTTGCAAAGGGGAAATGTCTCTTGGAGGTCTGATGGCAAAATAAAGGAGGGGCTGAAGTTAAGAGACATGGTAACATCAGAGTCAGAAGCATACGGAACCCCCAACCATACAAATAAGGTGCCATTTATTTTTTTAAAGCTACACTTTACCAGAGCAACGGAAGAGGGCAGTCTTGAGCCAAGAAAAAGTAAGCAGCGAAACACCTTAGTCTCACCTGTTATTGCTGGTCAGGAACATCCAACACACGGAATCATAAACAGAAATAAATGTAAGTCTGAATACAGAAAGTGTAAATCAAACTTTTTCAGCTAACGAAAATGCTTTTTAAAAAACTCATAAAGCGGAAGAAAACTTAATACAACACTC
>NW_011888830.1:134385-136655 GCF_000151845.1 Pteropus vampyrus
GCAGTGGTGGGAAGACAGCACCTGCAGTGGCGACAAAGGCACCTTGCAAAGGGGAAATGTCTCTTGGAGGTCTGATGGCAAAATAAAGGAGGGACTGAAGTTAAGAGACATGGTAACCTCAGAGTCAGAAGCATACGGAACCCCCAACCATACAAATAAGGTGCCATTTATTTTATTAAATCTGCACTTTACCAGAAGAGGGCAGTCTTGAGCCAAGAAAAAGTAAGCAGCGAAACACCTTAGTCTCACCTGTTATTGCTGGTTAGGAACATCCAACACACGGAATCATAAACAGAAATAAATGTAACAGTCTGAATACAGAAAGTGTAAATCAAACTTTTTCAGCTAACGAAAATGCTTTTTAAAAAACTCATAAAGCGGAAGAAAACTTAATACAACACTCTAACATGAATTAAATTTAATCAAACAAGAAATTAGAAAAATGAAAGAATACCATAACTCACAAATTTAAAATTCTGAGTATAAATAGACATTGCTAAAAGAGCTGACAGAATACTGGAAATAAACCGAATTAAAAGACAAATTATTTTAAAAATGACTAAAACAAAGTTGTCTGTGAGACAATAAATGTAAAGTATTTCATTGGATACAGAGAACAGAAATAAAAGCTAAGAGAAGAAAAAGAGGGAAAAGGTCCTAAAGGAAAGCAATACTCATAAAAGGCAGAATAAGTTCTAACATAGGAATAAATGAAGACTCTCAAGAAAGCTAAACAAAATAAAACACTCAAAAAGGACTATTTGAATTTATAATCCATGCAAATTTCCCTGAAATAAAATATGAAACTATATATTGAAAGAACCTATCATATGCTTGGAAAAATTGACCCATAACAGTCAAGTTAAAATATTAACTATTAAGAGAGTAATTCATGTACAGTTGAAACCTATATTATTTTATTAACCAATATCACCCCAATTATTTTAATAAAAATAAATTAAGAATTCACACAGCACTATCAGTCCAAATGAGGTCAAGTGGACAGGAAAAGCAAACATAACAAGGTAGATTCTATGGGTATGTACTGAACTTTGCCCTCTGAAATAGAGAATGCACTTTTCAGCAGTCATGGAACATTCATGAAAATTGACAATATCGTATGGGCACAAGGAAGATCACCATAAGTTCTACAGAGTAAAAGTAAAACAAACACTGGTCTCTGTAAACAAACAATACAACCAAAAATCATAAATATGAACAATACATTTTTAAAAGTTCCTGTAACTTTTTTTTAAAACTCTCTGTTAAGTTTTGGGTCAAAAGGGAAATATAAAATAAAGTTACTGGAAAATTTTAAATGATTTTAAACCTGTACTCTATGTCAGAATCCATGGGATACAATTAAAGTAGTGATCAGAGGAAAATTCATAGCCTTGCAAAATCATACCGAAATGAAAAAAAAAAATGAATTCAATATCTCAACTCACAAATATAGCAAAAGAACAAATTAAACAGAAAGTAGAATGAATGAAATAATAAATATAAATGATTAATGTGTTAGAAAGCAGGAAAATAGTAGAACTAATAAATAAAAAACACAAGCCTTTGAGAAAATATCAACAAAATAAACAAACCATTATAAACAAACCATTATAAAATTTAAGGAAAAAAGGAGAAAGTACAAATACACAAAATAAGCAGAAATAATCCTCAAACTTTTGGACAAAATCAAGTGAATCTACCAGTTTGCAATTGTTTTCAATTTGTCCTATCTGTGATTTGTTCCATTTTCTGTGTTTTCTCCTTTTCTTTTGAAAGAATTGAGTCCTTGGTAAAAAAAAAAAAAAAAAAGCATAGCAAATGAGTGACTTTTCCAAAACTTATTGTTTGTTTGTTTGTTTGTTTATTGAAGGGTCTAAAATAATTACTTGAACTCAACATTTCTTTAAAAAATTTCATATTTTCAAGAAGCCCTACTTCGATCTACTTAAATTATTTGCACTCTAATTAACAAAAAATATGTTAGGACAGAGTGGGTACAGGTTTTGCAGTACCAGAAGCCAGTGGAATTTGAGAGCACAGGGAAGTTCTTTAAGAAAAGGAATACAAAGTCATGAATACAAAATTAGGCATAGGACATTTGATCGTTAGTTTCAAGGTCAAACCATTTTCTTTTGGGTTGGGGATGGGGGGTGGGATCTGCCTTTCACTTATTTAGAGAGGTGACAGTCTCAGTGGGACGCCTGATGGGGCACCTCCACTGCATGGTGAACCCATGGCCAAGCTGCCATGTGAAGGTAGAGCCTGGG
>NW_011888830.1:137528-146169 GCF_000151845.1 Pteropus vampyrus
AAAGAATTGAGTCCTTGGTAAAAAAAAAAAAAAAAAAACATAGCAAATGAGTGACTTTTCCAAAACTTATTGTTTGTTTGTTTGTTTATTGAAGGGTCTAAAATAATTACTTGAACTCAATATTTCTTTAAGAAATTTCATATTTTCAAGAAGCCCTACTTCGATCTACTTAAATTATTTGCATTCTAATTAACAAAAAATATGTTAGGACAGAGTGGGTACAGGTTTTGCAGTACCCGAAGCCAGTGGAATTTGAGAGCACAGGGAAGTTCTTTAAGAAAAGGAATACAAAGTCATGAATACAAAATTAGGCATAGGACATTTGATCATTAGTTTCAAGGTCAAACCATTTCTTTTGGGTTGGGGATGGGGGGTGGGATCTGCCTCTCACTTATTTAGAGAGGTGACAGTCTCAGTGGGACGCCTGATGGGGCACCTCCACGGCATGGTGAACCCATGGCCAAGCTGCCATGTGAAGGTAGAGCCTGGGAGGGTGATGCCCACTGCTGCCGAGCCCGGGCAGTGAGCAGAACCGCTCTCACTCTTAGGCTCTCCCTCTCTCCCCATCTATCCAACCTCTTCTCTCCCCTGAGAAAGAATCAAAGACTAATAATAAAACCTGCTTCGCCTAGAGCAGCAGCCAGTCCTCCAGGTAGAAGCCTTCTACCTAAACTTGCCTTCTCTTTATCTCCTCTTTATTTTTGAGTTTAATAGTAGAATTCTAAAACTTTAGAGTTGAAAGTGACCAGAGAAATCACTTAATCCGCTATTATGACTTAGAAGACTATGAGAACAGAGACCTGGGTTCAAATCCTCACTACACCCCTACTGATGTGACATTAGGCAAATGACTTGAGTTCTTTAAAGTTACAATGTCCTCATCCATAAAACAAGGATAACAGTGTGTTCCCTACATTTGAGTTAAATGTATCAAAAATGCTTGGCATGGTTTTAGGTATACACTAAGCAAAAATAAATGCTACCTATGATTATCTGACAGTTGAAGAAATTGAGACTCAGAGATATTATGTCACTTACCCAAGGTCCCCCAGCCAGTTAATGGCAAATCAGGAATTAGAACACAAATCCTGTTAGTCCTAAAAGCTACTTCCCTACTTAACCCTTTCCCCATATTCTTGGCTTCAACGTACAAGTGGACCACTACGTGGCAGAAGGTGGAAAACATATCTGGGAAGCTCTGGGTTAGAGTCAAGGGCAAGAACCTCTTCTCACTTCAGTGTGTGAATTGAGCCTTGGCTTTCACCTCTCCCCATCCACACGAGTGCTTCAGCCAAGTCATGGATTTACAATTCACTTTAAAATCACTACCGATTCAATACCATTTTCCAAAGTGAGCTGTTAGTGACTTTTACAGTACCTTGCACTAGGAGCAGCGGCCACCAAATGAGTCTCCTGTGAGAAGCCCCTTTCAGTCTAATGAGGCGAACTTACAAAGGCAGAGTTAAGAAACAACCGGGGTTGGGGAAGACCAGACTTCAGAGTGATGTAGCTGGTCATGCCACCTTGGTCTCTTAGGTTGTGAGTAGATGATGCCACCTGTTGTCCACTACCTCTGTGGGAGTAAAACCTCTGATCAGCCTTGGACACACAGAAGAGTGACCTGATTTCTTTTTAAATCTGTTGACTATATTTACTGCACCAACCCCTACATTAAAAAAAAAAAAAAAAGAGTTAGAAACAACATCACTGATATAATCCATGCTTGATTATCAGGAAGGGCTTCCCTTAACTGAACCTCCAGCTAATAACCGGGAAAAAAAGATGCAACACTTTTAAATTCTAGCAACTAAACAACCCTGCAGGCAAATCAAGCAGAAAACACTTAGCATCTACTAGAAAACTAGAATAGGATGCTTGTTTTTCAAATGTGAATGTCTTGGTTTTCTAAAGTCATTTTCTTTTAAATCTTAAGAGTTAGGAAGTCTAAGGTAGATTTCACTATTGTACCAAATTTCCACTCTTGTAAGCTGCAAATATTCAGAAAAGAGAAGAAAAATAATTAGCAAAAGGTCTGTCATTTGTCAAGTCTTGTTCCTTCACATCCTAGGAGCTCCTTGGACCCCAATAGGTAGTCATGTGGCTCTCAGAACTGTTCCCGAGAGCCAAGGTTGATTCTGCAAACTCCGCGGTTTTTGGGTGCGGTGCAGGCACTGGAAGCCGCAGAAAGACTTGTGTAGATAGAGGAAGAAATTTCACAGAAGGCAGGCAGTCTGTCACTCAGAACCTTTTTTTTTTTTTAAGTCATAATGGCCGAAAGCCATCAAAAACCCTCAGAAGAACCACCTGGATGACCCATTAGGTTTTCACTGACTGTGGGAATACTTCCTTCCTTGGTAATTGATAGAAAATACAGAAAAAGATGGCTACTTCTATCAAGGAGAATAGGCAGATGACGGCAATATGCATATTTTCTGTGTTTACAACTGTGGACTGTTATTGAGCACTCCAAAGCTTCAATTAAATGAGGCTAAATGCCTCCTGCTCTTAGCAATTGAAATAAGTAAAACCTTTCTTTCTGAAGTCAGTTTATTTTAGACTTGGCACATCTTGTGATCAATTATACTTGAGAGGACTAAGCTTTTACCCAGTATTCAAATTTAGCGAACAGACATTTTCTGAAGGCCCATAATTAAGGTCCTGGGTTATTTTCAACATTGGAAATCCCTCCAGGTAAAATATATATTGACTCTGCCCTCAGAGAAAACTGTCAGAAGCATTTGTTTGATTTGGATCCCAAAGGAGAGAACAGAAGGAATCAGGGATCGACAATATTCCAGAGGTAACGGCTTAGATTTTCCCAGAACTGATGCACAACAGCAGCCCAAGGATAAAGATGCGCAGTGAATTCCAGGCAGAATAGATTAAAAAGAAAAAGATCTTCATATAGGTGCGTTATAATAAAACTGCAAAACACAAAAAGAAATAAAGACAACAGAAAAATATTAAAAGCTGCCAGGCAATGAGGAAGTGGGGATGGACTCCCAGTTAGATGAACAGCAATGTAAAAAGCTAGAAGAGAGTGCAATGATACTGTCAGATGCTGAAGGGGAAACTGTCAAATTAGAATTCTGAAAACAACTCTTAAGAAATGGAGCAATGAAACAAAACATTTTCAGACAAGTGAAGACAAAGTTTGTCATCAGGAGACGCTCTGAATGAAATTGTAAAGGAAATACTTTGGACAGAAAGTAACTGATCCCAGATGGAAGATTTGAGATGTGAGAAGGAATAAAAAAAACGAACAGTGGTAAGTGTGTGAGTAAATGTGAGTAAGTGTAAATGGACATTGAATGTATAAAATAATAATTGCAATAATAATAATTGTAATAATAATAATTGTCTCGTGGGCCTTAAAATATACATGGAATTAAAATGCTAGACAAAAATAATGTATGTTAGGAGTGAGTAAAAGAAGAACCTTATATTACTTTTGAGGTTTTATTAAATGAAGATTTAATAAATATGCATGTTTTAACTTGTAAAGCAATTCCTTAAAAGAACAAACATACCATAAATCACCCGAAGTGGAAGAGAGGACTATCTAGTCAATCAAAGAGAAAAGAGAGAAAAGTAAAAAAAAAAAAAAAACAACAGGTAAAGCAGTAGAAAACACAAGGCAAGATTTAAACCCCCAATGTCAGTGATTGTATTTTATATTACATATTAATGGACTAAATTCTCTAGTTATAAAGCAAAATTGTCAAAATGGATTAAAAAGTAATGCAACTGTATGTTGTGTCTATGAAGTATACCTAAGAAGATAGTACTCTTATGATTTTAAAATATTTTGAAAGGTAAAACAATCACTTTCCAGGCTCTGGAGTGGACACAGAGGAAACAGTCTCTGAAAGATGAGTAGCTACCCAACAGGCGTTGGAAAAGTGGGGCGTGGGTGACCTGAGAACAAGGCAGAAAGAACAGCATGTGCCATCACCCGGAGGAGAGGTGGTTGGTTCATGGTCAGAGAGGAAATGACAAGTGTTTATATATGGCCATGGTCAGAGCATGGGGGAGCAGATGGCAAGAGCAAAAGCGAAGTAAGTAGGGACAAGTTGTGAACGGTTGCCTTGTAAGCAAGAGATTTGAACTTGACCTTAACACGAACTCAATCTGAAGATTTTGGACTTGATGTTTAGAATGATGAGAACCCACTGAAAGGTACAGTGACCAGAACTGCCTTTCAGAATGATGGCTGGAGCTACAAGGTCGGGCGAGACAAAAGTTTGGAGGCCGTTGTAATGATCTACGACAAAAAGGACGGTGACCTGGCCAAATCGTGGTATGAGCAAACACTTAATACTTACGAAGGGCCAGGCATCGCTCTACGCTTTTATTTTTCACAATTAGGTAGGCACTCTTCAGAAACATGACGAAAGCCTTATTATAGTCTGCATTTCGATGATGAAAAAACTTAGGTACAGTTAAGTGACTGACTGAAAGACCCATGTTAATAGGGAGCAGACCCAAGCGGTCTGGCTCTTAATCCCCACTGCATCCTGTCCTTGTGCTAAGGGATTAAAGGAAAAGGGGGCGGATTCCACAGCTACTCGAGCCCTTGAAGTTGATGGGATTGGCGATTTATTACATATGGAGAGTGTGGAGGAGGGAGCAATCTGGCCGACTCCCAGCAGCTGGGCACCTGATGGTGAAATACTGAAACAGGAAATGAGAGGAGTGGATTGGGAGAAAGGTGATGTGCTAAAGTTTGAGGCAGACTGTGAGACCTTAAAGGGGAGATTTCCAGAGAGATTTTGGCCACGAGGATCTGGACCTGAAAAGAGTATCTGGGAGTATTTGAGGGTATCTGTATCGAGGGGAGGTTGGAGCTCAGGGACGAAATGAGGGGGCAGGGGAAAGAGCAGCGTCCTTAACTGGGGCGGGTCAGAGACTCCACCAAAAATCAATGTGTGCTGCGGACCTTCTTTGTAGCGGAAATGCCCATGCCCGTTTGTGGTGGTGCCCAGTGCCTTTCGGGGATGGAGGCTCTAGACTCCCTCCCCCACACCCCCTGTGGATTCACTGAGGGGCGATGTGTTTCAGGTTAAGAGTGACAGGGGAATGGGCTAGGGCAGAGCCTCGAGAATCACTGGCATTTAAACAGCAGGCAGAGAAAGAAGCTGCCAAGAAGGCCGGTGGGGAGGCTGGGACGGCAGGGGGAGAGGTGGACCAGTGGGCTCCTCAGCCTCGTGGGACTGGTTACATGGGCACGCTCTGCCTAGCACGTTCCCAAATTCCAGACTCTTAGAAAGAAAGCAGCGGAAACCGTATCTGTTTGTCCAAATAGATTCGGCACAGGGAGCCACTCTTGCTGGGAGTGGTGGGTATGCTCCTGAAATTTGAGTTCTCAGGTGCCTGCTAAGGCCAATTTTGCAAGCTGGGCTTTCTAAGGATCGTAGATGATGCTTAGTCTTCTCTGCACACTCTCCCCAACCCCCCATCCTGTTACTTTTGACCACTTACTTCTTCCACCACTCAAGGAGAAACACAACGGGGAAGCCATATGATGTCATAACATATTCAAATTGTGCTAGGGTAGGCGTCCTGGGCAAGATGTTAGGTGT
The DNA here is from genome assembly GCF_000151845.1 of Pteropus vampyrus. Taxonomy (NCBI): domain Eukaryota; kingdom Metazoa; phylum Chordata; class Mammalia; order Chiroptera; family Pteropodidae; genus Pteropus; species Pteropus vampyrus. The sequence continues at coordinate 143,111 of NW_011888830.1, forward strand.
CCTAGTTCATAAAACCTTGTGACTTGGGAGCTGACTGGTTCGGGCATTGCTGGAAGGAGTAGGGGTCTCAAGTAGTAAATTTGTTGATACCTTAGTGATCTTTGTAGAAGAAGAGCTTGCAGCTTGGTTCACAGAGACAAGCTAGAATGCCTGGTGAACCATGCTGTAATTTGTGCTTAACGGGCTGGCCAAGAGCCTGAGCCACTAGTAGTGCCCAGTTGGGGCAAGCACTTGTCTGAGATCCGTGGCAATCAAGAGATGGCTGCACATTGGCTCTGAACCCTATAGAAAGCAAAAATCTAGGGCAATACTTTTCGACCTTACTTGCACATTAAAATCACCCAGGGAATTTCTGCTTTTGCTTTTTTTAAAATAAAAACCAATGCCTGTGTTCCATCCCCAGAGATTATGGTTTAATTGGAACGGGGTGGGGCTCAGTAGTCAGTATTTTCAAAGTCGCTTGTGATATTTCAGTGTGCCACTGGGTCTGAAAACCACGGATCTTGAACGAGTGCACAGCTAGTGAGCAGTTGCCAGCTGCTTGACAAGTGTGGCCATGCAGCTGAACAGAAGCGATCTCTCGGGAGTTAGATCCCTGGGCAAGAGAGTGTCCATTTGTCCCACTTCCTTGGAATGGGCCTGACCTGTAACGAAATGTTTTCCTGGGTCAAAAATGGTGCCATGATTGAAGCTCACGCTGACTCCAAGACTGTGGCTGGTTGTTTGCTTCATCTGTTCTAGGTACGTGTGTTTTTCCTGTTGCTGCTGTAACAAATTGCCACAAGCTGAGTAGTGTAAAACGCCAGTTTATTCTCTCGTAGTTCCAGAGGCCAGAAGTCTGAAATGGGTCTTGTCTGGTAAAACCGAGGTGTTGGCAGGGCTGCGTTCCTTCTGGAGTCTCCAGGGGGAGAACCCGTTTCCTCGCCTTTTCCAGTTTCTACGCCTGATATTCTTCGGCTTTTGGATCCTTCATTGAAGCCCTCAGACCTCTGCTTCCATCATCAACAGAAGTGATTACACTGTCCACACCTAGCTATTCCCTCATCTCGTTTTTTTTTTTAAAAAAAATAGACATGACTCATTTTATTGTGCTTCGCTTTACTATGCTTGACAGAAGTTGTACCAATTTGAGGCAAGACATTATGAGTCAGTCGCTTTATGGCGGTGGTTCGGGACCCCCCGCAATCCCTCTGAGGTCTGCCTGTATCTGAACTGGCTGCCCCTTTAAAGGGAGCAACCGGTTGCTACGGCCGCGACACCCTGAACATGCCGGATGGAAGCTAAGCAGGGTCGGGCCTGGTTAGTACTCGGAAGGGAGACCACCTAGGAAGACCAGGTGCTGCCGCGTAAAATAAACAAATAAATAAATACATAGAAAGGGAGCAACCGGAGGTTTAGCTGAGGGCTGAGGGCGATTACATCCTGCAGCCGTCGCGAGCACCTTGTCCTCCGCCCAGTTCAGCGACTCCCCGGTTTTAGGCAGCGGTAAGCCTTGCTCTCGCTCGTTGCATCCTCTGTGCACGGAGGCGAGGGGCCACGCTTCGCTTCTCACGAGACCGTTGGCCGCGGGGCTCCGTTTTCCGCGCGCCCGCGCGGACTGTGGCTCATTGCACGCGTTTCGCCGCCGCCAGCGCGCTCGGGCGCAAGAGAGAACGTGGCCCTGGAGACGCGACTCGTTCGTTCGGCCTCTCCCGCTGCCTTTCTCGGACGTGGACGGCCGTTCCCGTCTGGGACATGGGTTTTCGCGTGTTGCTTCTGACAGCCTGTGCGTTTAAGTGTTCGCTGGCGTACTTCGCTTATAAGTTCCTCTTTAAGGGTTCCCCTCTCGCCCTGCCCATGGTTTTGCCATGAGGGCACAGACGCCCTGCGGTTCCAGCCTGTGGGTGAAGCACAGTGCTTCCCGCAGCCTTTGTGGGTGCACCGTGGTTCGTCGGGGTGCCGGCGCTGACGACGTTCGGCTGCTGCTGTTTCTTCCTGCAACCTTCACAACTGCACACGTGTTGTTTTTGCCGGTTTTCATGTTTGCTTTCGAAATGTTGAAGTTTGATCTTGCGTTGAATTTTTGATCACAGCCGGTAGCTGCGCAGAAGGCTTTTCTGCAGCGTGTATCGGGGCTGGTGGCTCCGGTGGCAGTCCCTGACAAAGGCTTTGCCACACCCTTCACGGCACGAACAGTCTGTCCACTGTGCTCGCACGGGTGTGCACCTCACTGCTGGGCCTCGTGGTAATTGGTGCTGCAGTCGGGGGAGGAGCAGATGAACCTGCTGGGGTGAGCAGCGTGTGGAGGGAGTCATGGTCAAGGATAACACAGCCTCCGGGATGGGCCAGCGACTCCAGGGTGCCCAAGGCCAGGTGCTCAGCTAGGGGCCGTGCCACCTGCGGGGAACCAGTGGCTCCAGGCAGACCGTATACCCAATTCCCAACTCCGTGTACTTCCGGGAACGCCCATCTTAAATTCTTTAACTTAATTACATCTGCAAAGTTTCCTTTGCCATATAAGGCACCACATTCGTAGGTTCCTTGGATGAGAATGTGGATGTTTTGGAGGGTGATCCCAAGCAGTGTTGGGAAAGGCAGAGACAGTGTCACTGAGACTTGGGAGGACTTCCCTGGGGGACAAGACTTCACGTATAAGGAGGTGATTCAGGTCAGAAGGAACCCCTGGCAGGTGTGGAGGGAGGGGCAGGGAAAGGAGGGGACCAACAGACAATGTTACCAAGTCAGATACAGCTACAGGTGACTGACTCTTAGTCCTGCTGGGAAAACTGGGTGCCAGGGTAGAGTACACAGCCAGGATGCATTCCACGAGAGATGCCAGATTGCTGGACATTTTAGACACCTCTTCCCCATCGGCCACGGGGAGAGGTCTGCTCCCAGGAGCCATCATCATCCCTTGGCATTTCCGGTCCACTCAATAACAGGCTAAGGACTCCGGAGGCGAGTGAAAGCCCTCAGGCCACAAAATGCAGATCTGGCAGTTGGAAGCAATGGTCCTGAACAGTGGTCAAGGCCGGAGGGCGGGGCAGGTGGGCGGAGCAGTGACCTGTGCATAACTAGCA
>NW_011888830.1:146469-150630 GCF_000151845.1 Pteropus vampyrus
TCTCTTCTCTGAAGTTTCTTCACATATCCAGTCTCTGGCCAACGATCTACCTGCACATCACAAGCCAGAATACAAACACTGTCACGCTGGCTTCATTTTATACACTATTTTACTATCGAAGAGTTAAAAGTATAATAAAGAAACTTAAAGCATAAAATGTAAAAATATTGACACTCCTAGTATTACCCACATCCAAATTCATCCTTTTACAGCAAAACAACTAATTTGGTGCCTCTCTTTAGATTCCAATTTCTACAATTAAACTTCTACTCAGTAGGTAGAGAAAACATCCAAAATAATCTAAACTTTATTCTATGTTTATAAATGATTTTAAACATAATTACTTCCTAACTTCTAAAAGTAATTCCCCAGGAGGAAATTAGGGCTAAGGCCAGACCCCATCCTGGAAACACCTAGAGCTGACTGTTGATGTCGCGACAGTGACTAAAGGAAACAGGTAAACTCGATATATTCAAAGGTTCATATGTATTTCCTCATGTCCATATTTCAAGTTCACTTTGAAACTCAGTGTTTAATGGACATTCGAGGTCATGAATATCATCTTCGGCGATCTTCTCTTACCTCTCCCACTATTCTTTCTCACACGTCACATCGGTTTGCTTACTTTATCATTTGGCCTGATCTCATTTGGACATTTCCCCCCGCTTCCTCTCCAGATATATGTTATGCCTACTTAATCAGGTCCATGCGTTGCTGTCACTGGATATGTTTCTTCTGGATTTTTGTGAGATGCACTCCTCTCTCGTGGTCAAAAACCTGTTATTCAGGTCTCATGGGCTGGAAAACCAAGTCCTATTCTTCAACACCATCTCACGGTTCCCACTTAACCACAGCTTGCAAGTGGCATATGAATACAAAAGAATACATGTCCTAGATTACTGACAGCACGTTTTCATTCTCTTCTGTCGTCTCAGTTATTTGAGAATCAGCAAAATAGGTGGCAGCATATCTGATAAACCTTGGCAGGCTCTCTGACATCTATAGTATGGAAAAAAGTCAGGCTTTCTATCACTTATGTTGAGCTTGCCTTTCATAGCTTCTACTGTTCTCAGCAGAGAAAGGAAGGTGTTCTCAAGACATCATTACAGCTTTCTTCCTCTTGGGGCCAGTGGCAGGTTCCCTTTCGTTGGCGAGGGTCTCCAACACCATCTCATGCAGTGAGGAAACATTCGTCCAACTGCGGCTGCTTCAGAAAACACATGACCACTTCCTATGGGATAAAGAGCCTTCAAGCAGCTATATGGCTTCTGCACTCATCGACCTCTAGACAGTTTTCTTTTTATACCTCTTTGCTATTTCATAATTTTTTCTTCTTGGATTTTTACTTGATTGCTCTCATTCAGTTGAGGAGACCTCCACTCCTGAGACTCTGGTGGCCCCGAGCGGTATGGTCTTCAAGTTTAGCTGTCCACGGGCAGGGAGATAAGTCAGCACTGATATTGCCCATAAGGGCGGGGTGCCCCAGGTCAGAACAAAGAACTTCACTCACACCCTTCAGGCCACTGTCCACTGAGACATGCCACTCAAGGCAAGCCTGCTGTTACCACCCTGCCCATCCTTTAAGGCCCACCGCGAATGTTCGTGCTGTGTTTTCTCCATTTAAAAGCCATAGATGACACACTAGTGAAGGGTACCTTTTGCTAACAGGGTCAAGAAAATGTTAGCAGGTGTCAGAAGATGACTAGGGTCGGCCCTCTGTATCCGTGGGTCTGTCATCTGCAGATCCAACCCATTGCAGATCGAAAATATTTTTAAAAATCCAGTTAAGTTCCAAAAAGCAAAACTTGAAGTTGCCACATGCCAAGCATTATGCTGAATCCACATGAATGAAGCGATGTGTAGGCATACCCTACTTTAGCCTACATGCAAATGTAGGTCATATGGAAATACTACGCCATTTTATGTAAGGGCCTTGAGCACCTGCAGATTTTGGTATCTGTGAGCGGGGGTGGGTCATGGAACTAACCCCCGGGATACTGAGGGAGGACTGCAGATGAAAATCAGTCATCAAATCTCCATTGAATCAGTGTTTTTAACTTCATTCCTCACCAACCCTACTAATGTCTGTTAAAGAGTCTATTGCATTTTCGCTCTGTAATATCATCATTCCTTTTCTTGTCTTTTTAAAGGAAATATTAAGTAGAGATCAAAGAGTTGAATGAAGAAGAGAATATAGAGATCTGAAAAATCCAGAGATAAATTAGTCTCTGGAAAAATGGTAAATACTAAAAAAATAAATGAAAATAAAAAATCAAGTTAATAATTTGTTGTAACCCCAAATCTAAACATTAAAACATTTACGAATACTATGTCATATTCTATAATATTCTTAAAAACTCAATCTTCCAGTTTCTGGTAGAATAGATGATTTTTTTTAAAAAAAAATCACATTCTAAACTGGTGCCATGTCTAGATTTTGATGTTTTCTTTGTAAAGCAAAATCATGTCTCTAATCTCTTAACGGGAATGCACAACCAAAGTCAGGAATTGTTCTCTAATTTTTTTTGTCACTTATAATCTCCATAATAAATAGGATTTAACCCTTTTATAATTTATGGTCAAAATAAAAGAGAAACTATAAAGAAATAATAGTTATGCAACAAACTGAGTATCCAATAATAGAATTGCCTAAGTGAGGGAAAAAAGATTCTGCTTTTATGGTTTACCATAAAAGATTCATGTAGCAGAGCACGGTTCAATGAAAGCTGGAAAATTCTTAATATTTCCATGCTGAGGGACCACCTCTTGCCCCACTCTGCCTGAAAATCTCTCTTCTGGCCTTGGTCTCCTTCCTCATCAATTAAATGAGAGAGATGGAGTAGAATTCTGTTAGTTATTTTCAGGCTCTTTGTCTTATTTTGATCCTTTACATCATCTAACAAACTCATTGTGAGTTCAGGTTTGTAGGACATAAATCTTACCATAGAAACTTGTTTCACTTGTTTATATTCAATTTCATCCCGATATCCTGCTTGTTGAAATCTGTACAGATTTTCTATCTCTTCCGACCATTTTTTGGCACGACTTATTGATTTTGGTTTCACGTCAGAACTAGCCATGGTTACAGACGTCTTGTTACCAATTAATTCTGAAAGATATTAAAGTGAAATTAATAGATGACATAATAGTGACAATTTGAAAGTCCCTTTAAGAATAAACAAAATTAGCATTTAAAAATAGAGAGTTGAGAATCCTATTAAATATATTAAACTTTAAACATCCAGTTCCAAGATTGAGAAGGAGTCGCGTTCTATTTTGGAAATAAAATAAACCCCGAAAGGTACATAGAGAACTGTTGATTTATTCATCAAATAAAATTGCATTCAGAGTTATGGAGTGCAGTCCGAAAGGCCGGAAACTAATTCTGGCAATAGTTGTTCTAGGCAATAATAGTTGACACATTTCTGAAATCACACCCATTTTTAACTGCTTGGCAGGTTGGCAAAATATCCCACTACCGTTCCATTTGATTATTTTCAAAACTACATCTTTTTTTTCCTTCCTAAAAAGAAAACGTAAGGTTTCTCTTCTCACGCTCTTCTATTTCCCCTCGCTGGAAGCAGAGGTTTCTTTCCTCTCATAATAGATCTGATAACCAAGATGGCTACTAAGTGACTAAGGGGCGGGGAGCATCTACAGCGTGGAGACGCTGGACAAAGGGATGATGATTCATGTACTAGGTGTGAGGGAGCCTCTGGCACCTGATTTCATCATGCTACTCATATGGGCACACATTTAAAACGGACGATTTCTTCATTCTCGAACTTTCCATGGAATATTTTCCCATGGTTGACTATGGGTAACTGAAACCATGGAAAATGAAACCGCAGATAAGTGGGGACAACGGTAATTATTGTGTGCGTCTGTGTGCTCTGAGTTCAGGTACTCAGAAAAGCAGATGCTGAGGTAGAGTACCAGAATTTACCGGGGGTAAAGCTTATGAAACATAAGGAAAGAAGGAGCAGGAGTCTGAGGGAAAAGCTTTTATACCATGATGCATGCCTGACACCTGGGGATGGAAAAGGAGAAGGTAGAATTGGGGGGAAAGCGCTCCAGAGGCCAGTGGGGAAATCCAGCATGAAGAATGCCTGTGGAGGACCCTTGCTCTAGGCAACACTGGTCAGGCCTAGTGCGGCCACC
>NW_011888830.1:151995-153525 GCF_000151845.1 Pteropus vampyrus
CATGATGTCAAACACACGAGTCTACTTGCGGGGCATCTAACTGGGGCAAAGGGATCTTAAGGAACTATACTAAGGGACAACTAAGAGAGCACACCTTCCTAAACTACACTGATAATCCATTGTCCTTATCCAACTGGTACTCCCTAAATCTTTTATGCCTCAGAAGCAAGCAGTTGGCATGGGTACGTAATTTCATCATCGTTTTTCAAAAGCTCAAACTCAGAGAGTATACATGAAGAGTTCAATTATAAAATCATTGGCATGTCCAGGCAAGAGTAAATGGGGGAAGAGGGGAGAACTGGAAATGGAAAAAAAGAAATACAAGATATATAACGAAGAGTTGGCAGGATCTGGCAACCGATTAGATGTGGGGGGAAATACTATATTTACTAAAAGCAGAAAGTATGCTACATTCAGTTGAACTACTGGGGAAATTGCCATTTTTTTCCTCAGTAGAAATATACCTCTTTTAGATACATCAGGCATTTCAAAACTTCTTCACAAAAAGCTAAAGGGAACATGAATGCATTTCACTATAATAGCAACCTTAGTGGCTACTATAACTATATAGTGGTGGTGCAAATTCCTCTTTTTTTTGTTTCTTTTATAACTTACTACTTATTAAAAACCCAGAATGTAACTAAAATTAGGAAAGGTCAACTTAATACTAATTCTGCTAGTAACATTCAGCACTTTGAAATTTACTGGTTTTACTGACAGCGATGGCAAAAAAAAATAATTGATATAAAATACGTTCTATCTCTATACTACTAAGCCGTATCTGCAGAAACAGGAAATGGCAATGTCTGACTTTCTAGTTTGTAAAAATCAAATTTTGTTAGGGCTTATATGGGTATTAAAAAAAATAAAATAAAACCACCAATATCAAATCCTGGACAATCTAAGGTTCTAATCTGATCTAACAGTAGAACCTTTTGATCTAGCCAGCCCTCTTAAACTCCCTTCTTTGCAAAACCCCTTTTCATCTCTTCTGCTCTAAAAAGTGCTTTTACTTTTAGTGGCATTAAAACTCTAAGAGCATTAGTATCTCTAATCTTCTATTTCTTTCCCCATTTTATTTTTTCTGTTCCTAGACACAGCAGGATATGGCAGAGGCGCCCGTTAACTAGCCTGTAACCTTGGTCAAGTCAGTTAACATCCCTGGGCCTCAGTTCCTTTCCAAAGTTTTTGCATGTTCAGTTGAAAAAAACAATATTGGTTCCCCAAATAGGCCTTCGTGGTCCACGGTACGGGTGTGTTAACCTGCATTTGTGCAGGACAAAAAACCCTCCATTCCGGCCTGCACAACTAAACATCCCTTCTCTGGTCCCTTAAACTTTTTTTTTTTTTTTTCTGCCAGAAACCACCAGTTGTGTCTGTAAAGTAAATCCTGCCTAGAGAAGGCTGAGGCAGAGAAGGTATTCTAAAAACTGGGGGCCCAATGACTGGTCCAAGGAACGATCTCTGAAAGAAGCCCCCAGAATCGCAGCCCCTAAAGCCGAAGGGGGCAAGGGGTGGCTGGGAAAATAC
>NW_011888830.1:155415-157829 GCF_000151845.1 Pteropus vampyrus
CTGGATTTGATGCTAGCTTCTAATACAAGCAATGTGACCTCGCACAAACTACTTAATCAGTTTCCTTAACTATAAAGTGAAGACAAAAACTGTACCTATCTGAAGGAGTTATGAAGATAAAATAGTAAATACAAACTGTTTAGGAAAGCATCTGGAACTATATCAATGGTAAATAGTGTTATTTCCACTAGATTATGCACTCATTACCACATGATTTTTCTCTGCTTTGCTACTATGTGCCAGATACTGTTCTAGATACTAAAGATACTGCTGTATCTTTAGTATCTAGAACAGTATCTGGCACATAGTAGATGATCAGGGACTATCTGTTGAGTGAATAAGTGAATCCACAGCATTATACTTCCTGGAGTATTACACCAACTTTCTACTCAGACTCCCTGTCCCAGTCTGCCTGGGTGTCTTTCTAAACTCAAATCCAATGGTTCTTCTCAAATTTAGGATCTGTCAGAATCTCCTGGAAGGTGTGTTAATACAGATTGCTGTCCCCACACCCACATTTGCTGATTTAGTAGGTCTGGGCTAGGGTAGAGAATTTTCATTTCTAACAGGTTCCCAAACACTGTTGGCGATGCTCTTCCAGGGTCCACACTTTGAGAAATACTGTTCTACTTGCCATTCTCTTTCTTCTTTCAAACCACCCAGGCTTCCTACTGCTGCTAACGTCAAAGTTTAAACTCTTTGGCTGGTCCCTTCTTAGTTGATTTAGCCTTAGACTTCCCCTGTGAAGTTCCTCTTATTTTACCTGCTTTGAGCCCAACGCAATGGTTAAAAGGAACTATTTGCAGTGTGCAGACTGAATAAAAGCTCATTCCTGAGACTTCCCCTGTTCTTGGGCCTGGAAGCCAGACTCAGATTCACCTTCTCTGCTCAGTTTTTCCGATGGTCCCTTTGTCCTTGCAGAACTGAGATCTCTCCTTGGTCTCCATACTACACCCCGAGCACTCTTCCATTAGAGGACTATAAACCTCTTTTCCCCATTTGCTTCTCTTTATGACAGATTGCGAGCTCTTGGTATGCTATGGCTGCTTTCTTTATTACTTCTAGGTTCAAGTATACAGTGCCTAGCACTTAGTAGATGCCCAGTAAATAGTAATAGCTAATATTTATTAAACATTTACCATTTTCCAGGGCTTTAGGTAGCCTGTTTTCCTTCCTTACTTCCTTCCTTTCTTCTTTCTTTCCCTCCTTCCTTCCTTCTAGTTGAACAATAATTTTTTTTTTAGCAGTCAGAGGGGTGAGGGTAGATGGTGAGAAGAGGTAATGGAAGTGGAGGAATATATGTAACTAATGGAAAATAAGCATACATCGTGATTTTTTAAAACCACCTTCTATGATGTAGTTAGCCACCTATGTCTTCTGAATCAACTCCTTTGGAAAAGGGGTATCCTTGTCAATCTTGTTTACTTTGTCCCCATTCTCCCACACACCTTCTAGACATTTTTTTTTTTTTACAAACCTGTTGATCTATAATTGCAATGCAATAAATGGAGCATATTTAACAGCATATGATTTGGTAAGTTTTGACATATGTGTACGGCTGTGAAACCATCACCACAACCAGGTTAATGAACTTGTTTCCTGGTGCCCCCAGGAAACTGTCGATTTGCTTTCTGTCACTTTGGATCATCTCACATTTTGTATAATGTTATATAAATGGAATAATACAATATGTACTCTTCCTTTGGCTTCTTTCACTCAGCGTAATTATTTTCAGATTTATCCATGTCATTGTATCAATAACTCATTCTTTACCCCTCCCCCACTTTTACTGAGCTATAATTACATAATATTGTAGAAGTTTAAGGCGTACAACATAATGGATCCAATATATTAATACACGGCAAAATGATTACAATAATAAGTTTATTCATATTCATCACCTCATATAGTTACAATTTTGTTTCCTTGTGATGAAAACTTTTTAGACCCACCCTCTTATCATCTCTCAAATATAAAGTACCGTATTGTCAACCATAGACCCCAGGCTGCACATCACATCATCAGAACTTACTTATCTATAACTGGAAGTCTGTATCTTTTGACCCCCTTCACTCATTTCTTCCACCCTCCACCCGCCGCCTCTCGCAACTACCAATCTGTCCTCTGAGGAGACATTATTGTTACCTTTATTTTACAGATGAGAAAACTGAGTTATGGAGAGTTTAATTTAACCAAGATCACACAAACTGTAACGGCTCAGATGAGACTCTAACCAGGACCTCCAAAACCCAGTGACTAGACTCATGGCCCCTGAGCTGTCTATTTTGGAATGTTAACTTGAATGAATCCATCCATTCTCTACTAGTTCTAAACTGAATGTCCTCTCAACATCTTCCAAAACCGAAATCAGTGCAGAAATAAAAGTAACAAAACTGAAGATAAGCCGTCTGCAG
>NW_011888830.1:157879-160377 GCF_000151845.1 Pteropus vampyrus
TAGCACTTAGTAGATGCCCAGTAAATAGTAATAGCTAATATTTATTAAACATTTACCATTTTCCAGGGCTTTAGGTAGCCTGTTTTCCTTCCTTACTTCCTTCCTTTCTTCTTTCTTTCCCTCCTTCCTTCCTTCTAGTTGAACAATAATTTTTTTTTTTAGCAGTCAGAGGGGTGAGGGTAGATGGTGAGAAGAGGTAATGGAAGTGGAGGAATATATGTAACTAATGGAAAATAAGCATACATTGTGATTTTTTAAAACCACCTTCTATGATGTAGTTAGCCACCTATGTCTTCTGAATCAACTCCTTTGGAAAAGGGGTATCCTTGTCAATCTTGTTTACTTTGTCCCCATTCTCCCACACACCTTCTAGACATTTTTTTTTTTTTACAAACCTGTTGATCTATAATTGCAATGCAATAAATGGAGCATATTTAACAGCATATGATTTGGTAAGTTTTGACATATGTGTACGGCTGTGAAACCATCACCACAACCAGGTTAATGAACTTGTTTCCTGGTGCCCCCAGGAAACTGTCGATTTGCTTTCTGTCACTTTGGATCATCTCACATTTTGTATAATGTTATATAAATGGAATAATACAATATGTACTCTTCCTTTGGCTTCTTTCACTCAGCGTAATTATTTTCAGATTTATCCATGTCATTGTATCAATAACTCATTCTTTACCCCTCCCCCACTTTTATTGAGCTATAATTACATAATATTGTAGAAGTTTAAGGCGTACAACATAATGAATCCAATATATTAATACACGGCAAAATGGTTACAATAATAAGTTTATTCATATTCATCACCTCATATAGTTACAATTTTGTTTCCTTGTGATGAAAACTTTTTAGACCCACCCTCTTATCATCTCTCAAATATAAAGTACCGTATTGTCAGCCATAGACCCCAGGCTGCACATCACATCATCAGAACTTACTTATCTATAACTAGAAGTCTGTACCTTTTGACCCCCTTCACCCATTTCTTCCACCCTCCACCCGCCGCCTCTCGCAACTACCAATCTGTCCTCTGAGGAGACATTATTGTTACCTTTATTTTACAGATGAGAAAACTGAGTTATGGAGAGTTTAATTTAACCAAGATCACATGAACTGTAATGGCTCAGATGAGACTCTAACCAGGACCTCCAAAACCCAGTGACTAGACTCATGGCCCCTGAGCTGTCTATTTTGGAATGTTAACTTGAATGAATCCATCCATTCTCTACTAGTTCTAAACTGAATGTCCTCTCAACATCTTCCAAAACCGAAATCAGTGCAGAAATAAAAGTAACAAAACTGAAGATAAGCCGTCTGCAGCTCAATCTTATAAATTAGTACATTTTGAATTTTAAAATTGTTAACCCTGTGGTTAACATAGTACCATGTTTTTATTTTAAAAACTTAAAATACATATCGCATGTATTATTTTACATTTTTTGTGTGATGAGTTAAATTGTGCCCCCTCCCCCCAATTCATATGTTAAAGTCCTCATTCTCAGTACCTCAGAATATGACCTTATTTGGAATAAGGGTTGTTGAAGACGTAATTAATTAAGATGAGGTCATACTGGAGTGGGTGGTCCCCTAATTCTTATTAGTGTCCTTAGAGTAAGGGGAAATTTGGACACAGACACTGTTATGGGCTGAATGATGTTCCCCTATAATTCATATGTTGATGCTCTCACCCCCAGTGTGACTGTGTCTGGCTATAGGGCCTCTACGGAAGTAATTAAGGTTAAATAATATCCTAAAGGTAGGACCCTAATCCAATAGAACTGATGTCCTTTTAAGAGGAAGAGGTACCAGGGCTGTGAGCACACAGAGAAAAGGCCATGTGAGGATAAAGCAAGAAGCTGGCTATCTGAAAGCCAAAGAGAGAGAAAAACCAAATTTGCTGACATCTTAATCTCTGACTTCCAGCCTCTAGAACTGTGAGAAAAGACATTTCTGTTGTTTAAGCCACCCAGTCTGTGGTGTCTCTTCCTCAGTTCTGTTGGGGTAAAATAAATCAGGGACTTTGAAGTTCAAAGAGCTTTGGAATTGCCAAAGGAGAGAGATTCCCACCAGGGGAATGAGGAAAGAGAGTAGCCAGTGTTGACCACGGTTTTCTTAGTACACGGAACATTGGACTTCTTATGAAAATCTGTTTTTTTTGTATCTCGAGGATGCCAAAGGCTAGTAAGTGATTGTGTCTTCCTCTGGAAGAGCCAAATTTATAGATCACGTCTTCCGAGAGTGCATGTGTGCATGTCTGTGGGCTATGCTTACCCATCTTCACTATTTTCTATTCTTTTTCCTTTATCCCAAGTCCTCACAATTTCTCTTTACTCTTTAGTACTGTATCCATTGTGGAAAGAAGAGAGAATAAATCAGTGGACAAATAAGTAAGAATATGAGCATTATCTTGACCAGCCTTGACAGGGGCTCCCAATTCTGTCAGAGGTAGACACACTAGAGTCTCTTCCTCTTCCATTAAAAAAATT